>NW_026724369.1:0-5353 GCF_029784015.1 Lycium ferocissimum
TCGAAAGCATGGATAATCCTCGGCGTCCTCGACATCTCGTCTACAAAACCGCTTGCGGTCTTCGTGCAGATTTGACGAGAAAAAAATTCTAGTGGGTTCAAAACTACGCCAAAAATCACGGGCTGCGGCACTAATGGCTTTATAGGGACTCGCGCTCTGCCTGCGAGTCGAGCGGCGGTGCCAGCTGTGTTGCTGGCCCAGATAGCCTCGGTCATCTGTTGACCCAAAACACCCGGTGGAGGAATTGGAGACATTGGAGCTGGAGTGGGAACCCCTTCTTGCTCCTCTAGAATTGGTGGAGTATGAGAAGTGTGAGGTGGAGCCTCATTATGGGACTCTCCCTCTTCTATATTCACCGGGACTCGCTAACCCGCCTTCCGTCGTTGCGTCTTCCTTCTTCTAGGCGGCTGTCACTTTCTTCTTTACCGGCATCGCTGAAATCATAACGCACAATTAGGGAAAAGAAAATCTTATAACATAGCTCTATCTCACGATCTATGAAGAAGAAAGACGGACATTATTCCTAAATGACCTGCAGCCTCTTGTTTATAAGTGTGGCATACTTCACACGCATAAACAAGACTCTACTGGACACGGCTCGTAGACACACCCTAGGACGGAACTGCTCTGATATCACTTTTGTCACGACCCAACCAGTGGGCCATGACGGGTACCCGGAGCTGACTACCGAGCACCACTCATCATGCTATCTATCATCCTGAACCTGGGCATACATCACTCTCAACATAAGACTTTCCGTAAAATGGTTGTTAATACCTCCCAAAACATGTATAGACCTAAGCCCTCGAGGATATAAAATGATGTCCAAAATATACAATGAAGATGATAACATAGTATCTACAACCCACACATAAGTATCTACGAGCCTCTAACTGGAGCACTGAAATCATAAGGACGAGACAGGACCCCGCCATGCCCCAATATGTCCACAAAAGAATATACCAAGAAATGGCGATTTCGAGGTAGTGAGTGCCCCGAACAACAGTACCGAGTAAGCTCCTAAGCATCTGCGCCGTCTTCCTGTCTACCTGTGAGTATGAACACAACATCCATAAAAGAAAAGGACGTCAGTACGAACAATGTACTGAGTATGTAAGGCATATATTATGACACAATAAGGAAGTATGGAAAGAATAAAAAGAAAAGAAAACTGTAACTGCTTGCCTCTTGAGGCGGAATCATGCATGCTAACTTTCATAATAAAAATAATATCATATCATACATATATAAGTTGCCCGACCATATAGGTGCGGTGTGATCATCATTAGCCCGCATCCAAGCCACTCGCGTCCGGTGTGTAAGCTGCCCACTGCAGTGGTGTGTTTGCCCGGCCATATAGGCACGGTGTGATCATACATAAAAGTAACATAAAACATGCATGAGAGCCTAAATGAAAGCTATGTCTCTATCAGAGTGACATAAGGTCGGGAACCTCCAATTTCATTATGGAATAATCATCACCGTTATACCTCACCTTGGAAGACCTATTATCGTGAGGTGAGACAACAACAAGAAGCAACATCGATGATATCATAAAAATACGATTGTCAAGCTCATGAAACCATCATTATCATAGAACATATCTCATCTCCATCTCATAAGAAGCTCTTAAGAATCTTTAACTTTGTCTTTTGGGATGTAAGAAGGTCATGGGAATATAGAGAAGAAATCATAGTATAGGAGTCATGCCTTGAAAGAAGGGGACTAGCCTTACATACCTTTATGTTTCCTTAACGACTAAGCGTTCTCCTTCCGAGTTCGCAATTCTACGTTCAAGAGATTTCGCATTGCACTAGGTCATTAGAAGCATACTCAAGTCTAATCTAGAGTGAGTAGAAGGCTAATGAAAATTGGGCAACATTTCCTTTGTTTCGACAACTTTCACCTTTTAATAGACAATTCCCAACATCAGTGACAATACCCATAATATCATAATCAATAATCCTCACCAAGCTAGGTATTATCCAATTCTTAAAATTCCTTTTCAAGGTCATCCACAACCATAAATACAACACAACGTCATATCCATTCATATGTAATACTTCTTCAACATTCATAATGTCATTCATAACAAGGTTATACTCATCGCATATCAAGAACTACGATTCATGTCAAGTTCTATCCAAGAATAACACTATTTTCACATTCAAGCTTCATATTCTATATTCTTATCTAATCCAAGTCTTATAACCACTCATCACCTTTAATAATATGAAATAATTGTAAAGCTCACCTTTGATTATGTAAAATGATCTTTGGAGGAAGATACTCCTCTTGAGGACAATACCAACTTCAATTCCAAAGAGAATTCCAAGCTTCCATTAGCCTTAGTGAACACCCATACACTTGTTACCTTTGATTCTTGGTGTTTGATCTTTGATTTACCTTGGATGTATGTTAGTATGATATGGAGAAGGTTCTAGATCCCTCTTGAGGTGTGGAGGAAATGAGAAATCTGAAAATAAGCACAAGGGTCGCCTATTTATAACTAGAATTGGAAGGTTCCAGTGAAACAGTTCGATGAGCGGGTCGATGACCCGTCGACGTGTCGACTTGCTCCATCGAATCACCCCTGAAAATCTTTGATTGTAGAAACACAGGGACGGTGCACATCGACAGTGATTGGTGTCTGCAGAATTTTCCTAATTCAGTTCAGATTTCGTCGATTCAATTCGTTCAACTTATAATCCCGTAAATTACGTGAATACCTGCTGGTGCATTTGTACACGGGGTAAGGCACATTCTAACTGAACTTTCTCCAACGAGTTTTCTTCTTTTGCCTCAAATGTCTTTGAAATCTTAATTAGGATCATCAAGTATCCCTTCTTACTTGTAGGGACATCATGTACATCTTAACGTGCGTTAGTCTACTTACTGCACAACGACATGAAATTTTTGAGGTGTAACAATTAGGCCTAGCACATCACCGCGGGGAGCGCCGATGTTATTTGTAAGAAAGAAGGATATCTCTTTGCGAATGTGTATTGATTATCAGCAATTGAACAAAGTGACTATAAAGAATAAGTATCCGCTCCCGCGGAATGATGATTTATTTGATCAATTGCAAGGCACCAAATATTTCTCGAAGATAGGTTTGAGATCTGGATATCATCAGGTTAGGGCGAAGGAGGAAGACATTCCGAAGACGGCATTCAGGACTAGATATGGGCACTTTGAGTTCTGTGTCATGTCATTCGGCCAACTAATTCTCTAGCCGTATTCATGGACTTGATGAATCGTGTATTCAGATCCTTTCTGGATTTATTCATGATCGTGTTTATAGATGATATTCTGGTTTATTCACCGTCAGAGGCTGACCATGCAAATCATCTACGTGCACTGCTTAGAATTCTTCGAGATAGAGAATTATATGCGAAGTTTTCCAAGTTTGAATTTTGGTTGAACTCTGTGGCTTTTCTTGGTCACATTATTTCAGATGAAGGCATTAGAGTGGACACTCAAAAGATCGAAGCTGTGAAGAATTGACCAAGGCCCACGACACCAACGGAGATACGTAGGTTCTTGGGCCTAGCTGGATATTATAGAAGGTTTGTGGAAGGATTTTCTTCTCTTTCAGCCCCATTGACTAAGTTGACTCAGAAGTTAGCTAAGTTCCAGTGGATGGATGCATGTGAGCAGAGTTTTCAGATGTTGAAAGACAAGTTGACCTCAGCACCCGTCTTGACTCTTCCACAAGGAACAAAGGCTATGTGATTTATTGTGATGCTTCAGGTATTGGTTTGGGTTGTGTATTAATGCAACATGGCAAGGTTGTTGCTTATGCTTCTAGACAGCTGAAGCAGCACGAGAAGAATTATCCGACTCATGATCTAGAATTAGCTGTGAAAATATGGAGGAATTATCTATACGGTGTGCAAGTTGATGATATCTATACTGATCATAAGAGCCTGCAATATATTTTTAAGCAGAAGGAGTTGAATTTACGTCAAAGGCGATGGCTAGAGTTGCTGAAAGATTACGATGCGGACATTCTATACCACCCTGGGAAGGCTAATTTAATAGCTGATGCTCTTAGTCGTAAATCTATGGGTAGTCTATCATATGTACATCCAGAGAAGAAGGAGATAGTCCGCGACGTTCATTAACTAGCCAGCATTGGAGTTCGGCTATTAGAATCAGGTCATGCAAGAATTACGATCCAGGATACAGCGATGTCATCTTTGGTAGCGGAGATAAAGGAACTTCCGTACGAAGATCCTGTTTTAGTTCATTATTGGGATACAACTCCTCAGAAAGAAAAGACGTCTTTCGTGATCGCAGAAGATGGAGTACTAAGATATCGAGTTAGATTATGTGTTCCTAATGTTGTAGGACTCCATCAGCGGGTTATGGGAGAAGCTCATTATTCTCGGTATTCCATTCACCCTGGGACAACAAAGGTGTATCGTGATCTCAAGGAAGTTTAATAGTGGGATGGAATGAAAAGAGACATAGCAGAGTTTGTCGCTCAATGTCCGAATTGCCAACAAGTCAAGATAGAGCACCAGAAGCTCGGAGGGTTATTACAGGCTATGGAGATTCCGACATGGAAATAGGAGGTAATCAATATGGATATTAGTCATAGTTGATAGGCTTACAAAGTCAGCCTACTTCCTGCCTGTCAAAACTACTTATTCAGCTGAAGACTATGCGAAGCTTTATCTTAAGGATATTGTACGACTTTATGCTATTCCTACAACCATTATTTCAGATAGAGAGGCGTAGCTTACATCTAATGTCACGACCCAACCCCATAGGCCGCGACTAGTGCCCGAGCTGGGCACCCGTACACACCTATTAATCTGAAATAGCGCACGAATAACTTATACAAAATACAAATGACATATATATATACCGAAAGGTGGAACGTCATCAAGTCGTCACAAATATATATACGGATCATAATCACCTCTTTCAATAGATGATATCACATATAAGCGGTAAGGCTATCATAGTATAGGGGACGTCCAAATCACAAATAACACTAGTACACAACCGAACAAAGGATCACCCACAACCCACACATATATGTCTGCGTACTTAAGAATCATAACAAAATCACACGACGAGACGTGGCCCCCGCGTGCATTCTCTGAATAAATATATACATATGTACAATAATAGAATACGGACCAAAGTGGGCTCGAAACAAGGGAGCGCTCCAAGGCAGTGACAATCTAAGTTGGTGGATTATCCAAATAAGTATACCACTGCGCGCATGAAACGCACCGAAGAAAGGGGTCGGTACGGAATATGTCAGTATAAGTGGGAATATAGTAAAGATCAAATCAAACCAAGTCGAAAATAAAGCAATGTCCCCAAAATTTTTCAA
>NW_026724370.1:0-5646 GCF_029784015.1 Lycium ferocissimum
AAGTTAGTTCACAACACCCTTTCATGGTCCATACCATTCGGCCAAGCCACTCCACACATATTTTTTTTATGAATTTCCATATTCTCTACACTTGACAACACTAACCAACACACAACATAACACAACATAACACACAACACATACACACACACGGATTGCCCCTAAAGCGGTCACGGCCACACACACACACATGCCTCCATCTCTCATAAATTCCATCCATTTTCATACACCACAACATGCACAACATCCATATCATACAAAAAAAGGATGAATTCTTACCTTTTCACTTGAATTCTTCACTTGACCACACTTGTCAACTTGCCAAACTATGTGTTTTCCTTTCTCCAAAGACCCTTCACTATGTTGTGAACCCTTCAATGAATTATTTGGCTAGAGAACAAGTTGAAAACTCTTCTTTCTTTCTTTTCTTTTTTTTCCTCTAAGGCCGTATGGCCATGGTTTCTTTCTCTCCTCTCTTTTCTTTTTTTGTTCTTGAATTTTCCTAGTGACTTAGGGGATAAAGATGACTTAGTCATCTTATATGGTCATAATTTAAGCCCTCATGGGCTTGGTCCATGCTCCATGGCCGGTTGGGCCCCTCCAAGCCCAATTCCCTCTCTTCTTTTTTTTAAAATTTCAAGCCCAACTATATCTTCCGTGAAAAGTAGTAATTCATAAAACCGTTTTCCAAATTCCAAATTTACCCTTCGCCTTCCTTTGTATTTCCGTGAGGCGTAGTACGAATTTCCCTTTATGCCCTTGACCTTTCTTTGATATTTTCTAAGTTCTTCATAAGCCATTCACAAGCTTAACAAAAATGAAAATATGGCCTTGCTTTTGTACTCCCCGCGATTGTCTTGAATTATCTGATTACACAAAAATGCGGGATATAACAGACATATTGCAAGTGAGTGTCCCAACCGGAGGACTATCACTATAGTGAGGGACGGGTATCGAACCGATGATGAAAATGAGGGCGTGGTTGGTCATGACAAGGAAGGAGAAAGTAGTGAGTGTGAGGGTAAAGATTCCGAGAGTGAAGTTGAATAATTATGAGGAGGGCTTTGAATCATGCTATTATTGCTCGAAGATCCATGGAAAGCCTAGCTAGGGAAGAGAGTGACCAACGGAAGAACTTGTTTCATGCTAGGTGTAAGATTTTGACAAGGTTTGTTTTGATAATTGATGGTGGGAGTTGCACTAATCACGGTTAGCCAATTCTTGGTTGAACTAAGTATGAAAGTTCCCACAAGAAAACACCCTAGCCCCTATAAGCTACAATGGTTCAATGAAAGTGGAGAAATGCGGGTGACCAAGCAAGCGATTATCCAATTAAGCATTGGAAGATATTCGGATGAAATTTTATGTGATGTGGTACCAATGCAAGCGTGCCATATTTTGCTTGGGAGACCTTGGCAATTTGATGATGCTCAACATAGTGGGCGGACCAACAAGTATTCTTTTGTGGTGGTGCAAAAAGTATGTCCTTGCTCCATTGACTCCCTGATGAAGTCCGTGAAGACCATAGAGTCATGATGAGTTACGTGAAAGATGAAAAATGAGGAAATGGTTGTGAGCGAAAAGGAGACCTTAGTTGCTCAAGGAGGACAAGGTTCGACCCAAGGGAAAGAGTAAGAAGTGTATGGTCGCTAGAGGAATGTTGGAGGGGAGGAAAGGGGTGAAGAGAAGGACTTGGTGCCGGTGTCAAGCTAACCCCTCAACTTTTCTATTCCTTCTAGTTGTCTTGTTCCTTTTGTAGGTACTTATGTGGATGATCACCCCAAAGAGGACATGGACCCGAGTTTCCAAGTTCCTTTGGAGGAGGCCAACACAAGGAACTTGACCAAATTGACAAAGGTGATGTGCTTCAACAAAGAGGTAACAAAGCTAACCTTCTACTTTAGCAAATGTGGATCACTTTGTGCTTGATGAACAATTGAGTAGAGGTCAAGTTTTGCCTTGTGATAGAATTAGTGACCCTTTGTTAATTTGATGTCTCGGTGAAAAGTGCTTACACAATTGATCCTTTTTGATGACTATATTGGCTCTTCAAAAGAGTAAATCGTGTCCATCTAAAGGGTAGCACTTGTGTTGATATTGATCCTTTTGAGAGAGTGAACTTGCTTATTTTGGATGTGATCTTGTGATTGGGCATACTTTCAAGGATGGTAATTTGCTTGATAGAGATATAGTGGATGATTGTGAAATGCGATCTTGTGTTTTGTGACGTTGAAAATGAATCCATTCTTTGGAATCACAAAGTCACCAAAATTCCACTATGGTATGATGATCCATTTCTTGGTGAGGAAACCTCCTTTTCGAGGAACGTGACTTGATCGCTAAAATGAATTACTTTGAAAATGAGGGTAAAACTTGGCTACAAATCGCTAGAAATACCTTGTGTGATACCTTTCTTACGACCTCTTTGCTTATAAAACCCTTTGTATGTTGTTGCTTAAGTGTAGATGGGTTTTCAAGAGGATGTGTAGACAATAATCCGAGGCATATCTTTGTTTATGACCCCAAATAGTGTCTTCGGGTATGTCTTGGTAGTGAAACCATTGTTTGAGGAGACTAGTGTAGAGGGTTGGGCTCTAGGTTGGAATGACCTTACACTTAGTCAAAATGAAGGTAGAACTTGCTTGGGGAGTGCGTTATTTCTGAATTTTGGGGAATTCACCTTGTTGAAATCCCATGCATGCACTCTCTACATGCATGATTACTATTGATGTGTGGTTGTACCAAAAATTTGTTCATCCTTGGCATGATTATGTGGTTATTGTGTGTGCCAACCCTCAATCTTTGAGGAGTATGTTGTCTTCCATCTTCCTTTGGCTTTTGCAAGGTTCGGATTCGAGGACTAATCCTTTTGAAGGGGAGGATGATATGACCCTACTAGGCACACCTCGCTTGAAGGCTCACATTGAAGACCAAGGCATGGAACTCCAATCCATTCAAGCTAGGAGGATGACCAAAGGAGCATTGGAGACCCATGGAGAGGCACACAAGCCCCAGGAAGGCCTATATGAAGTATGGAAAGTACTTGGAGGAAAATGAAAAGAGGTTAGTTACAAGAAAGAAGGCCAACACTCAAAGTGGCTAGAGTCAGCGGACAGAAATGCAAATGTGGCTAGACGTGCAAAGAAGGGCCATGGATACAAAAGGGTTCACAATTGCAATCTTGAGGCTTAGATGATGGCTATGTGTGCAGAGAGAGCCTTTTCGGATTTCAAGCCAACATCCAACTAGCCAAACAAGGCCCTTGCCTCATTAATGGCATTCTTGTAATAACTAGCCTAGCTCTTAAGTCTCTTAGTATAAAAACTAGACTTAGTTATTTTCATCATTAGATTATGTTGAATGAAGAAACTTATGAGATATTGTAGATGGTAGTTGTAGATTAATATAGATTGTTTGGTTGGTTAACCAAGTGTTACTTCCTAGTTGTGAAGTGAATTGCTTATTTCCATCGAATTCAATGTTGCTCATTTGTGGAATCATTTGAGTCGCTTGTTGATTCGAATTGCTTAGGTCCTAGGGTTTGTAAATCCGATTGAAGGGTTAGGTTTAATATACCCTTTCTTGTCCATAGATTTCTTGCTCTTGGGTCAAGTATCTATCCATCTATCCTCTTCCATTTCTACTCTTCTTCCACCTTTATTTTGATTTTCTTGTTCTTTTGTTTTTCTAGAGTTTCCCTAGGTTGAATCGTATCATATCATATGCGGTCCGTAATGGGACCCGGCGGACAGAACATGGTCGCCACCTCATCTTTGGCGCCATAACACATCATACTTCAGAATATTGCATATCTCCAAACACATCATACTCCGTATCACATCATGCTTCGTAACACATCATGCTTCGTAACACATCATACTTCGTATCACATCATACTTCGTAACACATCATACATACTTCATATCACATCATACTTCGTAACACATCATACTTCATATCACATCATACTTCGGAATATAGCATAGTGCGCACGATGATATAACCGGCCCGGGACTCGGCGAAAGATGTAACGACAGTGTGCACGAGCAGGGTAGTGAGAAACTATATGCAGTTTAAAACATTTTCAGAGACTCAATAGGATAGTCAAAACGAACCATCATTTAAAAACCAAGACAATAGTTAAATCAAGTTTCCTCCGAATGTCACTCGGGAACATATCAAATAGAACTTTAGAAACCATAGATACATACGTATCAAAACCACATGCATATAAATCATCAGTCTAGACATAAATACGTAATCAACACTCGGGAGTGAAGACGATAGTCATGTATGTTCTTTCAAAAAGTCGTTAGAACTATACAAAGGAAAGTCTCGGGGACCACGGACGAGTATCAAACCTAACTGCCGCCTATGAAAGTTAGAGACATTATTCGTTATAGAATCCTCTACGAACGTTTCGAAGCGATCCGAGCCCGCCTATGAAAGTTACGGTCGTTCGTAGTTAAAGAATCTTTTAAGAACAAAATCTCTTTATGCAACATTTGAAATCCAATCATACAAAAGACACAAGGATCATGGCTCGACTACATTAAAAATGCTAACATCAAGAAGTGAATAAGAATCGTAGACATGCTCAGATCATAAGCAGGTTAGCTACCTCGAGGCTCGTATCATAGCTTACTTACAACTAAGACATGCCAAAAGAAAGAAAGGTTAGGCTTTACATACCTTGTCCGCTTCCTAAGCTAATCAGAACTTAAGTCTCGGGCTTCCCAAGATCTACAACAACGTCATTAAATACCAAACATTAGCCATAGGCACTTAAGAATCCAATTCTAAGCTAGCACTTTATTTACAGAAATTCGGGTAGCATTTCCCCTATAAATTCAACAACCTCGAGAATTCAACTCGGCTAAATCTTCAACAACAATACCAACAACCATACTGACAACATCAACAATTAATTCAAGACACATTCCAACGTTAATAACTCTTTTCTACATAATTCGACCATATTTCATTACATTCAATTTAACCATATATACAATCAAGCCAACATCAATGCTCACCCGTTCAAAGACTAACCCAAGATCATTCAACACTACTCAAGAACACTTCAACAATCCGCACGATATTCAAAACAACCCAACCATTATGCAACACTACCCGAAACCTTCCGATTTCAATTGGAACAACAACAACACATTCCTTTCTTCCAAATTCATGAACTACACTAACAATCCACACTTTAGCAACATTATCTTCATAAATACAAGAAATTATATTTAATTCACATTAGCTTCCAAAAACAGAAATTTCCACACACGATTTTAACTTCAACTCGAATCATTAAATCCTTTGCACCATAGAATCCATAACAACAACAACCAAAACACTAAGTAAATTTAGTGCATTCTTTGTCATAAAAAAATTCATACTCACGGCCAAGCACTAACATACAAAGTTTCATGAATTTAATCCATTTCAACATACTACAACACGCACAACCATCTATAAAACATGTAAAGAAGATTAAACCTCACCTTTTCCATTTGACCTCACTACTCGGCTAGGGTGTGTTTCGCAAGAATGAACGCTTTGCTTGCTCCAACAACTACTCCACGTTATAGAGGACCTTCCAATTGGTAGAAAATCTAGAAGAAAATTATTTTCTTTTCAATT
>NW_026724371.1:0-5715 GCF_029784015.1 Lycium ferocissimum
CATTCCCCCCTTCTTCCTTTCATTGTCGCATTGTCTATTTTGCCTTATCTTATTTTAGTAAATTTTCAACTAATTATATATGTCATTTTTTTTAAAAAAAATTGTTTTTATTACATAGGGGTAGGGGAAGGGGAAATGGGGAGGGGATTACAATGTGGGGATTCGAACCCTCAGCAACAAGGTGAAAGTTCAGGTAACCAACCAACTGAGTTACTAATTATATATGTCATATATATGATTTTATCTATCTATCTATCTATCTATATATATATATATATATATATATATTCTAATTAAAAAAAGTATGCTCATTTCTTTTTATTATTCCAACATTATATATGAAAAAGTATACACAAATTGTAAATTTATATCATCCTAAGAAAAAGTTGTATATACATTTGTCTACAGATAATCTGTCAATTTAATGTTACAGTAATAACATTACTATCTACAAAGGAAGTGTTGTTATACCCCATTTAAACGGGTTAAAGTAGAGTACAACATATTGGTGATTTCTATTTTTTGCTTATTTTAAGGAGTACCATACCTAATTGATTTTAAGGTGAATTAGGGCACCTAATTATTAACTACGGTAAAGTTAACTAAACCTCCGTTAATGATCTGCTTAATTCTTAGTTCTAGGTAAGGGTTCTAGATTATCCTAAAGGGAAGGGGTTAGGCATCCTTTAGAATCCGTTAACTACGGTTATCCGGTCAAACTTAGGTTAATTAATTAAATTTTAGGAAAATGATTTGTAAACGTTGCTAAGGTTTTAAAGGAAAATATAATAATGTTATTTAAAATAATATTTATAAATATTATTACGATTTTAAATGAAAAATGCTATTTTGAATAGAACTCATAGAAATAAATCTTTGTTAGACTTTGAATGAGAATAATGATGTTATTTAAAATAAGACTTATAAGAAAATATAGTAATTGTGCAAAGAGGTGCTTTAAAAATGGGACTCATAAATCTTTTTGCTCATAACAGGACTTATCATGACTCAAATAATAACACTATTTAAAATGGGACTATAATTGGCACAAAGAAATTTTAGAATGCTATTTGAAATAAAGTTTATAAGCATTGCTAATAATTTAAATGGAAGTAGAATATTATTTAAAATAAGATTTTTTGCGAAATATGATAACTTACATATAAGTAGAAGAAAACGCAGGCTTGTGCAATGTTTTAAAGATTTGAAATAAATTAAACGATGAGGTATTAATTAACTTGGCGTTTTGAAAAAGTACAAAATGAAATACAAAATAGCTTACGAATTTTTCTTTATCCTTTTATTATTTTATATTAATTATAATTAGCTAAGAGTTTGCGTGATTGATTCAAACTGGTAAAGTTATTTACAAAATATACTTGAGTTTATACTTGAAATTAAGATGATAAGAATATGACTCCTTTAATTTTAAAATATGGACTATGCTATTGAAAATCAATCATTCTAAAATAAATATTATGGATACTATAAATAACTTTAATAACAAAGAGAGATGAAAGTTTATGAGGTTAATTATTAATTTTCCTTAAACTAACTACCCATTACTAAACCAAATTCCACTAATTCATCTAAGGTTCATCTAAACAAAAACAATCAAAGAGTTAGTTGCATAATCAAATACAAAAATAAGTAGAGAAGTAGAAGAATTCAAATGGGTTCAGCCCATTTTTTAAAAGGGACTGCTGTTCGATGGGCTTTGGCCCAAAAAATGGTATCTCTGTTTGCATACAGTGGGCTTCAGGCCAGCTGTTTCAATTCTATTTTCTTTGTAACTGGGCACGATAAGGAAATGGCTCGAGAATGTTATGTTGGGCTTTTAGCCCAACACCGAATGCGGGGAGGAACGAGTCCCTCGGACTCGTATGCGGTAGTCATGCAAAAAAATGAAAGAAAAGGATTAGTATCTAATCAATGAAAGATTGAACATATAAAAATGTAAACTTAAGACAATTAACTAAATTATGTATATATATTGTATATTCAAGTATACCTCATGTATACACATCCATAGGGATATATAGGAGGTCAATATCGGAAAACTTTCACCCCGTCTTCTAGATGTTGCACAAGTTCCAACGGATTTCATGAATCCCGAGGCATGGCTAACAGGGAGGGTTTAAGCTTGATCCATAATGACCAATCTAACTTCCCCACAAATGTATTAACTAGAGAATACTCAAGATATACATATATATATTCATAACCAGAATTCAGTATACTTGCAACATTTAATTCATATAAATCCTAACCAAACATATTGGCATATTCTTGCAGACACAAAACCAAATAAAGTATACTGGCAACGTGCAAACATGTGCAGATCTGAGGCGAGGCGGATTAGCAACATTAAACACTTAGGCAAGATGTGTGTTATGCATCATTTTGGGAGAGCATGTAGTCACAACAATCAAGCAACAAGGTATGTGAAGTCAAGTACACTTATGCATGCTAGAGAAGCATTTCCTATATAGTATCTATAATTAGTCTTGCGAAGCTAAAAACAGGGGAGTACACAGAATAGGCAGGCATTATGATGAGTTTAAGCAAGAAACCAATGGTACTAGATACCATGCCAATATCAGAGGCTTGAACATCCCAACAAAACTAGGGAACAGGGAAATCAAACCAAGAGTAAACATGATAGTCCCAACAAACAAGGTGACTGAACATCACAGCTAAACATAACGAGTTGACTAAGAGACATATGAGCCAGTTTCAGGGTTAGGTTCCTATATGCAAATCTAAGCTGGAAACATTTAACAGATGCAGAAAAGTATACTATATCCAAACATAGATGACTAACATATCAAAGCACATTTAACATAGTTTGAGGTATATATATACTAGATCTTTAAATACTAACTCAAATTCATCTTTTACATGTAAGAATTTCATGCGACTGATTTGAAACCTTTTCAGCTCTCTTGTTAGATCTAAACCCCTTCATGAACCCTTAAAGAATGAATCACATAGCAAGTAGACTTTCAAACATGCTTCTACTCAAATGCCTAAATCATCTAGTATACAAATGACAATTTATACCACACGACTGTACTCATTACTTCTTCGGGCCAACGAAACAAAGTGTAAAGAGGCTTTATTTTCGCGAACCAGACAGAAAACTGAATATCTCAAACCAAACTCTAATTCATGACATTGAAACTAAACCAAAGCTGACTTGATTATTACATTTCTCATGGGACAGAATCGAAACCAAAGATGAATAGGAAGAAAATCTGAACTGGGCATCAAGGAATAAAGAGGGGAAACACACTCTCATAAACATTGCCACTTCCTCGCACAACAAAATTCAACAAATAACCATACTACAAGCTACGGACCAACTAATTTACGATCCGGACATACATGAAACTTCACCAGCCTAATCCAAACAGAACCAACATAACATCTATTACCACTAATAACTATTGGACTAATCTATCAGTTAACTAATAATCATATAAACATATAAAACACATGAGATAACAAAAAAACCATTTAATTTATCGATAAATACGTGAGGGAGGAGATATGTACTGACCTTCTTCGGGTGCAGCGAAGTAGGGCTCGAGTTTCCGATGTACCTCAAAACACTTCGAATTATCCGAATCCGTACCCACTCGGATCAAACAGAGATCAAGGGCACGATGAGAAAAAGACAATTTAGATTTTGCGACTCAATATCAAAAATGCTACGATTAGTCCAATAAACTAATATTGCAGGGAATTTAGGTGGCTTTAAAACTTAATGTTCTCAAGGATCCAAGGTAGCTAGAAGAGAACTTCTTAATAATTTTTAGGGAATTTCCGTGGCTAAAAAAAACTAATATTGGAGGATTCAAGGTGTCCCCTCAAAAACAGATTCAAACGATTATTTATAGGAGGAAACTCTAGGGTTTTTCTGGGTTTCAAAATTGAAAATTAGGCGGGATTTTAAGGTTCAAACGTTCGGATTTCGATCAGAAGGGAGAGGAATAGACAAAAACTCATTAAAACCCTGTACCCTAAAGTGAAATGGAACTGATAAAGGCGCGGATTTGAGCTTGCAAACGGACAAAGCCCATTAAAGCTCCGGATCGAAAAATCGAAAAGGGAAAGAGGAAAAACCCCTTTCAACGTTGAGCTGTGACGGAGGTGGTACAAGCATTAAATATCTTCCCAAATCATAGGCCATGCATGGCACAGGGGGAAGATGAAGGTGGCCATAGATTTGCTATTTGCGTCGGTCAAAGAAAGAGAGAGAGAGGGGAGAGAGGCGATGAGAGAGGAAGCGGGAAGAGAGAGAGAAGAAGGGAAGGGTGCGGCGCCTGAAATGAGAAGAACCCTAGTGGTTCATTTGAAAAAGGAAGCAAGATAGATCGAGGTCATTGAGTTGGTGGTGGATTTTGGGGTTTTGTCAGAAATTTGAGTGTTAGATGAATTAAAATAAAGTTTAACAACTTGGCTCTGAATTTAAATAAAAGACCCCTTTAAATTCATAATGTGCTAACGTGTGTTAAAAATATTAAAACATATGTAATTATCAATCCGGATAAAATAAAAATTATAGAACGCCATAATAGCAGATGTGATAATATTTTAAAAAGTTAGCGATGAATAAATGCTATTAATTGATTGCGCGAAAATAAATGCGATGCGTGTGCATAGTACAATTAAAAATCTTTGAAATGGTAAAAAGCTTGAATTATAATAATATTGATAGTAATAACAAAATAATAGTAATAATGATAATAATAATAATAATAATAATAATGATAATAATAGTGGTAGTAGTAACGGTAATAAAATAGCAGATAATAATAATGATCACAACAAGATAATAAAATGCCAGTATTAGTAAAAGTCAATAATTATAGTAAAAATACAAATAATTGTATTTTTTGAAAAATGCCGAAATATTAGAAATTCAAATAGATATTTTCGGGAGGACGGGACAAAATTGGGTGTCAACAAGTGTCATATCATTATAGTTTTTAAAGAGGGAGAGATAATACAAAGAAAATGGATAATTAAAATAAAATGTAAAGACCCACATTTTTGTTGGCCCTGAACCTCGCTTGAGGACATCTGAAACAAAAATATAGAAAATCAATCTCAAAATATACCAAGTGACAATTTTTTTAAAACAAATATACCATGTGGTTATAATAAATGAGACTTCAATTTTTCCTGCATTAATGAAAAAGAGAAAAAAAATTGAAATATTTTTGAGACCTAGCTTTTCTGAATATGAAATATGAAAGGTTAAGTAGTATAATTAAAACTTTACTTTTACAATAATATAGATAAACAAGATAGGGAGAAAAAGCAAAAGATAGAAATTATTTATTTCTATCTGGTAAGCAGCAGGAACAGGAAAGCGGAAGTCATCCCTTTTCTTTGCAAAGCATAAGGGAAGAAATTTAAAAAAACGAAAAAAAAGAACGAAAAAGAAAAAACAATTACGATTTATGAATCTCATTGTTAACCTTTACTTGATAAAGTTAATTTAAATTTAATACAAACCTTTTGAGGTTGAATGAATCTGCAAATTGCTTGAAGATATACCAAGAAGGAAAATGAGAAAAAGAAATTATTCAAGTTACTCTGGAAGCATAACAATGTAAAAATGGCACTCACCCTTTTAACTGGAATTCTCAATAAAAATCACTCAAGCACTATTTAGTTCATCCTACTGAAAATTTCCCCCCTTCA
>NW_026724372.1:0-10929 GCF_029784015.1 Lycium ferocissimum
CAAACACCCTCAGGCCCCCTCCACCAACATACATAATTCCATGATTTTCATTCATTTCTACACATTACAACATGCTCAAATCATCCTCGATACATGTAAAGAAGATTAAACCTTACCTTGATGCTTAACCCTTCAATCGGCTAGAATTTTGCAAATTAAAAGGACAAAGAATCCTTGCCGCCCTTCCATGATTAATCCTTGGTTCCATGAACTTCATTTGATTAGAAACACCAAGACATTTAATTGGATCAAAGCTTGAAACTCTCTAAGTTGGCCCCATGGCCGAGAGCCATTTTTTTCATTCTCTAAGTTTTTTTTCAAGTTGGAAGATGAACAAATGAATAAGTTGTTGATGAACGAGTCATGAAATTGCTATATATAGGATGTCCATGGGCTGGACATGTGTCCTGCAAAGTGTGAGCCAATCACACTTGGCCATCTCATAGGCGGGGCCCACATGGCCATAATGGTCAATTAGTGAGATAATTAAACTTTAATCCCACTTAATAATCTAATCATGGTTAATTAATCCTAATATCTAATAATATTTTTATACCAAATAAAATTTATAAGCAACTTGTGCATTAAAACAAAATCGGAGGTTAAAAGTCTCTACTCGGATTCCAAAATAGTCTTGTCCTTAACTTGTCGCGATTCGCTTTAAAATATCCCAATGTTTAAAAAATACGGGATATAACATCCTTCCCCCCTTTAGAACATTCGTCCTCGAATGTTAAACTAATCTCATAAGGATCTTGGGGATTTTTTTGTTATACCACCGCGTTTTCGATACATGAGTTTGACATGTACCTCATCGTAGTAATGGGATGTTTTGAAAGGCACAAGCCATGGAAAGTACGTAACAACGAAGAAAAAGGGTGAATTACGATCTCGTAAGTCGTAATCGGGAAAGAATATTTTGAAACACGGGAACATGGCCATTATTAGTGTAATAAGTGATAAATATCATGTATGGAGAATTTCGAAATATTTCGGGATTGAGCAAGTCAAGAAAATAAGTTCGACGAAAATTTGAGAAACGCGGGACGGATTTTAGTTAACTTTGGAAGCGCATATCTCATGGTATATGTGGAGTTTTAAGGTGGTTCGAAAGTCCTAAAATGAAGTTCGTCGAGTCTAGTTTGTAATGCAACAAACCGTTCATTGATAGGACATCGGAGTAGAGAATTATAGACGTTACAAAAAGCTGTCGACGCTTATTGAAACACAACATTCCGCGCACCGGCTACAAGATTCCGTTTTAAGTTGGTTGCGAAGTCACAAAGTACGCAGGTAAGTAAAGGTATGAGAGATGTATGTTGGCAAGGATATGGGACTCACGATTGAAATACAAGTTGAAGACTAAGGGAAAGTAACCAAGAAAGTGTAACGAGTGCCGTTTGAATTGGGCATGCGAGGTATGTTTATTATTTGTGTACCGTTGAAGATGTTGGGATCCGGAAAATGCGGGGCCGTGATATGATGCGATATGATATGATATATGTATATGTGTGTCGTCCCGTGAGGGCATTTTTGGTACTTCTGCGTGCGGAGTTCGAGGTAGTAAGAAATATGTAGAAAACTCTCACGAATTTTTTCCGAAATGAGAAGAGAATGAGATGTGTGTTTGTAATACGACTTGAAAAGTCGTGCCGATAGTAAGAGTGAGATTAAGACAAGAGTAAGAAGGAAAAGTTTAACCTGAAATCCTTATGATGTGTTATGAGACTAGTTGAACATTCGAGGACGAATGTTCCTAAAGGGGAAAGGATGTTACACCCCGTACCATACGTTGGAATGTTCTAAGTTGGTTGCGGAGTTATGGACAAGACTTTTATTTTCCGGTTTTGTTGATTTTGTCTCAATGCATAAGTTGCATATTCATTTTTGTGGGTATGAAGTGTTAAGGGTAAGATTGGAATAAGGAAAACAAAATTTAGAGAATGAAAGTTGGAAAATTTTGGGACCAAAAGATGAAATAAGAAAACTTGGGAATCATTTGAAGTTGAGGGGGTCAAAGTGGCCGGCCATAGATAATTGTGGGCCAAGGCCACATGTTTTAATTATACTTGGAAATTTAAAAGATGACTAAGTCATCTTTTCCTTCATTTATCCATAGAGAGTTCAAGAAACATTGAGAGAAAGGGAGAGAGCACCATTCGGCTCTCTCCTTGAAAGAAAGCAACACCAAGAGAAAGAGGGACCATGGAAAACAATAGTTTCCCTCAAACAATTCTACTCTTTGGAAGGTGCTAAACAACATGTGGAGTTGTTGAATTGAGCAAAGTTCTTATTGTCGTGAAACTTCACCATGGCCAACTTTGAACAGTTGAGGAATTGTGGAGAAAGGTAAGTTGTAAGTCTTGTTTTATGTGTTATGCATGATTTGTTGATGTTGTAGTATGTTAAAATGAATGAAAACATGAAAATATAAATGTTGAGTTGAGTTGTGAAAGTTGAAGGTTGGCCGTGTATATATATGTGTGTTGTGTGAGTAAGTGAATTAATTGTATTTGGCTTGTGTGTGTGTGTTGTTGTGATGTGTTGAAATGGATGAAAACTCATGAAAACATATGTTGAGGTTGAAGTTGGGTGAGTGTGTGTGTGAACCGTGTGTGTGTGGTTGTGTAGGTGAAGAATTAAGTGTTTAGCATGATTGCATGTTGTTTTTGTGCATGTCAAATGATGAAAGTCATGGAATGTGTGTGTTGATGTGTAACCGTGGATAGGGGCTGTTTTGGGGCAAGTATGATGAACAAATTTTATGTAACGTTTGGTTGTTGTTTGTTGTGGATTATGTGATAAAAATAAAGGTATAATGACTTATGTCGGTGTTGCAATTGTTGTGGGCTGTTTTGAAAGTCAATATGATTTAATATGTTTCTTATAATTATGAAGGTAGTGTGGTAATGTATGGAACCGTTGACGTAGTATGTGAAATTGAAAGAAAGAAACGCATTATTGTCATATTCATTAAGTTGGAAGGTTTCGGGTTTCATAGCATATTGTTTGAATTGTCTTGAATACTTTGTGGATTGTTCGGAATGTTCTTAAATCTTGTTTGGATGGTTGTTGGTTTGGTTGTTGTTGATGAATTTGGCCGAGTTAGAATTCTCGGGGTTGGTGCAATTATATGGGAAATCTTTTGCCCAATTTTTAGTAGAAAAAGCAATGGTTTGGAATTGGATTCTTTAGCGCGTATGACTAATGTTCGATGCCTATCGATGTTATTGTAGATTTTGAGCAGCCGAGGTTTGAGTTTGGATTAGCCTAGGAAGCAAACCAGGTATGTGAAGCTTACCCTTCTTTTCTTTTTGGCATGTCTTAGATGGAACTAAGGTATGACATGATATGTGCCTCGGGGTAATTCCATTCGTAAATTTCGAGTATGTTTGTGATTCGTGTTTGCTTTGATGTTGGTGGCATCCTTAGTATGGTCGGGTTATGGTTTGTATGTTTTGATATGATTGAGTTTGAAATTGTGTAAGCGATTCTTATATGTTCCTTGATATTCGTATCTTTAATGCGGTTGAGTTATGACCCTTATGTCTTTTTGTAGGATTAAACTTTTAAGTTATATTTTCAAAAGAGTTCTTTTTCAAAAGAGTTTTGTTTTCAAAAGAGATTATTCCTAAACGACTTCGAAACTACGAACGTCCGTAACTTTTGCATACGACCTCGAAACGCCCCAAAACATAATATGTAAGTTCATAAGGCATCACTCTCCCCTACCCTCGTAGTCGGGCCCGGACGGGGGTCGGCACCGTCCGTGGGGCCCGCGGCCTTTCTATGCTACCTTTATGGATTTTTCGGAAAATCTAATATTTTCTTCACTATGATTATTTATTTTTCTCGTCGAGTTGGAAATAAGGATTTTATGCCCATGATTTTGATACGTAACAACGGTTTCTGAAGTTCGGTTTGATATGCCCCGAGCGAGATTCGGGAGAAAACTTGTTTTGACTATGGTTTTGGATTTTCAAAAAAAAAAGAGAGGGTTCGTTCTGATCATTCGGTTGAGTCTGTGATGATGTCTGATATGCGTGTGGTTACTTACGATGCTGTTCGTGCGTTCGTGTTACCTCTTTCACCGAATCCGGCCGGTATATGATCGTGCGCACTATGATATACTCGGATTATCCGTGTTACGGTTCCCGAGACCTCGCCATAGGGCCGGGTTCCGTTTATGAAGTTATGCCGTGATATGGCTTATGATGTGTTGTGATGATGTGTTGTGTTCGGGGATACGGAGATTTGAAATCTTCGGAGTTATCTTGTGTTGTGGCGCGGATAGGGTGGCAACCACGTTCGTCCGCCGGGTCCTATGGGCCGCATTTGGTATGTGATGATGTATGATGTTCTCCGATGATGAGTTTGTTCACCGATGGTGGGCAAATCCACATCGGTTAATGTCATTCCAGACATTAAAATATGTATGATTTGTGTGGATGTAAGTACAAATTCGACTTCACTCGTATTTCCTATTTTGGTTATAAGTTTGATTGTGCTATGCTTTACGTACTCGGACATATTATGACCCCTTTCTTGTGTTTCATGCCACGTGTGTACCCACGGATGAGTCGGTGATGTTTAATTTGTATGTGTGGATGTAAGTGCTTTGTATGGTGTTCGAAGTTATTACAACTGTCACTTTTTGTATTTCCCACTGTGTTTGTATGCAAGACCTGTGTTTGCAAGCGGCTATATAAGTATGCTTATATTATAGATTTTATGCTATTGCAAATTTTATTTGGTTTAAAAAAAAAGAAAAAAAAAAAAAAAACGAAAGGCATGTTTGTTTTCTCAAAAATTTTCATTACGTGCGTATGTTATGTTTTGTGGGCCCGGTTTGGGTATGGTCATTACGATAGTTAGCGGGTTCGCTCGGCCCTAGGTAAGGGTCGGGTGCCCATCACACCCTACATAGGGGTGTGACAAATAGCTCGACTACCAAAACGTTGTTTACTTCGCTCATTATGTTCTATAATGTACGTGGTGGTGTGACAATGCCTAATATAATTGTTACTCGGTTTTTCCAAAAATGGCTTCGGAAGCCGGCCGATGCTAATGATTTTTAAAGGACTAGTTTTGTACAAGAAACATAAAAATTGATTTTCCTACCGCACCCTTCGGAGTGGTTTTAGAAAGTCTAAAATATGTAAAATTGCCCGTATGAGGCCGTAGCCTCGCCCTGATCACCGAGTTGCTTTGTCATGGTGAACCGCGAGTGGTATTTTTATGATAGAGACATTTGAAACACTTATGTTTACATTATCAATACTATTATGCCAGAAGGGGCCATCGTTGCTATTATATGCCCGAAGGGGCCATCGTTTTGTTTCAATTATGGAACATCGTTAAAATAAGTCAAAATGGAACTGTTTGACGTCATCGTTATTATTCTCTGGGGCGGCAATGCCCGAAGGGGCCATCATTGTTTGGCAAGCGGCGTTGTGATACTATATTTAAAGTGTACATTCAACCGTTACGGTCTTATATCGTGTATGCTTGAACGATTGTAGATATTTATTTGGTTGTTTGAAAAGCTTGAAAGGTTTCATGTTTGTTTGGTTAAAAATTTTCATATCGTGTGTATGTTGTGTTTTGTGGGCCCTGTGGATGAAGAGAAGACTTTGCTAAGTTGTTACGTTAGTCCATTTCGGCGGGTCAAGCACTTGTGTCATGGCCCTAGGTGGATTGGGTGTCGAGGAACGCGAATCGGTCATCATGTTAAAAGGGTGTGCATTTTCGGATATTGTCGATGGTAAAAGTTATGTTAACGAGTTTTCATAATACGTATGACATCTCTATATTGAAAAGTTTCATGTTTCTTAAAAATTTTTCGAAATGACGAGGTTTTAAGTAACGCGAACGTTTAAGGGTTCGCTCGACTCGAGGAGGGTCGGGTGCCCATCACACCCTAGTAAGGTCGGGGTGTGACAAAGTGGTATCGAAGGTGTCCGTCCTAGGGGTTGTCCGCAAAGTCGTGTCCGGTAGAGTCCGTTTATGGTGTGAAGCGCGCCACACTTATAAACGGGAGGCTACGGGCATCTAGGGTTGTTGACCTTCGTCATATCCGAGATCGTGCGATAGAGCCCGGGTCATAGGACATGAAGTCCCTTGTACTAACCTTTTATTTCCGTCGAAGGACGATGTCGACAAAAAAAGCGACCCATGGTATCAACAATTTACAAAGTACGCGGGTAAGCAAAGGTATGACGGGTATATGTCGGGTAAGATATTGGAATATGATCGAAATGTAAAGTTGAAATCGAAAAGGAAAGTGAATAAGAAAGTGTAACGGTACGATTTGAGTTGGGCATACGAGGTACGATTGTCATTTTCGTATGATTATTGATATTGGGAGCCCCGTGAGGCCGTGATATGATATGATATGTGTATATGTATGTTGGCCCCGTGAGGCATTGTTGGTATTTCTGCGTGCGTGTTTTGAGATAGTGACAATTCTGAGAGGAAACTCGTCGAAATTTTTCCGTAAAAAAAAAAAAAAAGAAAAGAAAATGAGATATGGTTTGTAATACGACTTGAAAGGTCGTGCCGATAGTAATAGTGAGATTAAGACAAGAGTACGAGAGGAAAAGAATTGTGATGTATATGAACGTATTGATAAGATAGCTTGTGAGCTATTAAGGATAAAGTTGATCGAAAGGGTAAAAAGGTTAAGGAGTGGTACACTATGAGATCGAATACGAACGGACAATGTGAATATAATGAAGATTGTTATGAAATTAAGAAAAGCCTAGGGAGAAGATGACTTGGGAAAGCCGAAAAGACGATGAAGAAGAAATGTGGTTGGGAGATGAGACGGTATGTCATGGTAATAAAGGAACCCCCCCCGAGATCTTTATAAGACCACTATGCGACTAGTTGAACATTCGAGGACGAATGTTCTAAAGGGGAAGGATGTTATACCCCCGCGTTTTCGAGCATGAGTTTGACATGTACCTCATCATAGTATATGTGGAGTTTTAAGGTGTTTCAAAATCCTAAAATGAAGTTCGTCGAGTCTAGTTTGTAATGCAACAAACCGTTCATTGATAGGACATCGGAGTAGAGAATTATAGACGTTACAAATCGAAAGCGTCGACGCGAAACAGCTTTCCGCGATGCCAGCTACGGTCTGCTACGATCTTGCTACAAGATCGCTACAGCATCTATGCTACACGAAAACCGACTTGACAGTCCGTTTTAAGGGACAAAAATCTCATTTTTTTCAGCCAAAAGTTCCAAAACTTTCCAGAAAAATTCAGCAACAAAAGAGAGAGCAAGATTGATTGTTCAACTTATTCCCTCTAGCTAAATAATGCAATAAAGTGTTCTTAGTAAGGCGAAGTGATTTGTGGAGCAAGAGGAAAACATATTCATACAAGTTGCCAACTTTAGTCAAGTGGAGAATTGATGGAAAAAGGTAAGGTTTAATCATATTTTTATATATGTTATGGATGATTTGTGAAGTGTTATAGTATGTGGAAATGAATGGAACCCAAGAAATATGTATGTGCATGTGTGTGGCCGTGGGTTTGCATGTTTAGCCGTGGGTGTTATGTTGCATGGAAAGAAAATGGATTAATTCTATGTAGTGCGTTAGTTGTTGTTGTAATGTATGGAAAAGTAATGAAATTCATGAAAGTTGTAGGTTGGTTGGGATGGCCGAATATGGGTGGTGTTGTTTGTCAAAGAATGAACAAATTTTATTTAGTGTAATTTGGTTGTTGTTGTATGGATTTTATGGTGAAAATGATGATTTAATGATCCAATTTGAAGTAGAGAACATTATGGGCTGTTTTGAAGATATTGTGAATTTAGTGTAGTTTCATGTATGTGTAAAATTAATGTTGTTAAAGTATAGATTGTTAGTATGGTTTATGAATTTGGAAGAAAAGAAATGCGTTGTTGATATTTCCTTGGACTTTGAAGGTTTCGGGTTGCCTTATATTTTGGTTGGGTTGTTTTGAATATTGTGCGGATTGTTGGAAATGTTCTTGAACCGCGTTTGAATGGTTATGGATTGGTATTTGAATATGCAATCTTTGATACTAGTTCGAATATGTGAAGTTGAATTGAATATGCACGAATGTTGTCGAATTATATAGAAAAGAGTTATTAATGTTAGAATGTGTTTGGAATTGCTTATGGATATTGTTGATGTACTTGTTGGTATTGTTGTTGATACTTGGGGCAGCCATATCTCGGGATGGTGTGTTTACGGGGGAAATGCGCCGAAATTTCGGTAGACAAGTATTGAGGCAAGATTGAAATTTTAAGTCTCATGAATAGTGCTCGTAAATGCGACCAAATTGCGGATTTTGGCGAACTTGGGAACCGGGATTTGGAATAGCGTAAGAGGCGGAAAAGGTATGTAAGGCTTTACTCCTCCTTCTTTTGGCATGTTCTTAGACCTAATAGGCTTGGATATAAGCCTTGGGATGATTCTATTCTTAGAAATCTAAGATTGATTTGACCCTTTTTCATTCAATGGAATTTGAATTGAATGTTCTATGAATAGTTGGAATAATGACTCCGTAAACCAATTTAGCCACCTTGACTTGATGAATGGGCCCACAAGACTCGAGATCTTTTGTATAGTTCCATTTGACTTACTTTGGTACCATAATTGAAGAAACTTTTTTGTTTAGCTTGTTTAACCTCATTATGTTCTATAATATACTTTGGTGTGTAACAATGTTCCTAATATGATTATTACTTCGGTTTTCCAAAAATGGCTTCGGAACGCGTTTGTGGTTCACGATGATTTTTAAAGAACTAGTTTTTGTACAAGAAACACAAAATTGATTTTTCTAAAACCACTCCGATGGGGGTGTGAGATTTTAATATTTAGACTTTCTAAAACCACTCCGAAGGGGGTGTGGTGGCCTCAGCTTATGCCTGAGTGTGCTATGGCCTCGGTCCGTGTCTGAGCGAGTTGTGGCTCCCGCCTGATCACCGAGTGTGCTATGGCATTTTCCTCACGTCCGGGCGCACTATATGGCCTCGCCCATGCTCCGAGTGAGCTATTTTTTCAAAACCACCCCGAAAGCGGGGTGAGGTTTTACTATTTCATTCCATTTACTACTTATGTTTACATTACAATACTATTATGTCATTATTGCTATTATGCCGGAAGCGGCAATGCCCGAAGGGCCATCGTTATCGATATGCCGGAGGCAATGCCCGGGCGGGCTAATCGTTATTATTATGCCGGAGCGGCAATGCCGAAGGGCCATCATTCCTACGCGAAGCGGCCGTCCGAAGGCCCCGGATTGTGATACTATATTTAAATTGTGCATTCTAGAACCGGTGTACTCGTACTTATATCGTGTATGCTTGAAGAACGTGTGTTCAGTCACATTATTTATTTAAGGATTGTTCTAAGACCCGTGTGTACATTTATGTTTCCTCCGCCGAGGGTCAGCGGGTAATGAGCTTGATTGTGGTTTCTTCTCTTCTAAATTAAGCTATGGTTATTATTTGTTATCGCTTTGCATACTCGTACATACTCGTCTTGACCCCCTTTCTTCTGGGGTCGTTTCATGCCACGCGGCACACCGTACGAAGAGAAGACTTTGCTAGAAGTTGTTCCCGGGATTGGCGAGCTCCATTTCGGTTCGGAGTGTTGCCGAGTCAACACTTGTGTCATGGTAATTGTATATCCTAGAGACTTTGCGGACGGTGTCCTATGGATTGGGTGTCGCGGAACGCGAATCGGTCATAGATGTTAAGGGTGTGCATTTTGATATTGTCGGATGGTAAGTTATGTGATTGCGGAGTTTTCATAATCGTATAAAGACGATGATCTCTATATTGAAAAGTTTCGTATTTCTTAAAAATTTTCAAATGACGGGTTTTATTAACGCGAACGTTTAAGGGTTCGTCGACTCGAGAGGTGGGGTGCCCATCACACCCTAGTAAGGTCGGGGTGTGACAAGCACCTCCCGGTCCCGCGCCGCGGCCTCTGGCCGGCGAGGTGGCGAAGCTATCCGTCCGATTCACCCGGCTAGTTTGCCGCACGAGTTCGGCGGCGAATACGGACTTGGGAGATAAGACGGTAAGCGCAAGGGCCAGAGACTTCATTGCTCTAAAACCTCCGGAGTTTTATGGGTCAAAACCAGAGGAGGACCCGCAGAATTTCATAGACGAGACGCTGAGGACACTGAGGATTATACATGCTTCAGACACGGAGTCGGTAAATTGGCGTCGTCCGGTTGCGGGATGTAGCGTTTTTTGTGGTATAATAGCTGGATAATTTCGGGGAGCAAATGCCCCTCCCCGGTTGGCAAGAGTTTACGGAGGCATTTTGCGACATTTCTTACCTTCGGAGGTTCGACGAGCTCCTGGGCCGACATGTTCTAAATCTTAAACGAGGGGAAATATGAGCGTTCGAAATCAGTCTTCGATTTAACTGGGTGCAACCGGTATACTGACCATGATAGCGGGTATGGGGACTATGTACACCGATTTGTGAGTGGGTTGGGGCCGCGTATAATTAGGGAGTGTCAGCGACTTCAGCATCCGGGATGGAATGACTGTTGCCGGTATCCGGGGCTCGTGCCCCAGGCACGGAGGAACGATACCGGTACACGGGGAGGAAGCGCTATCCGGATAGGGGCTCCGAGAAAAAGGCGAGATTTTCCCGGGCTGAAAGCGAGTATAGAGGGGAACGGGCGCGGGGAGCAATCCCGGTATTCGGTCAAACGGCCCGGGGCCCTCGGTTTTCTAATAAAACCGGAGTCCAGAATAGGGCGGTCCGCAAGGCCACCCCCCACGGTCCCGGGTGTGGTGGCCACCTCGGAAGGTCGCGCGGTCGGGGGCTTGTTATCGGGGCGAGTTGGCCTCGGATGCGTGTTTCCCGGGGGGGTATGAGGGGACAAGCCCGGCCCCGCGGGGCCCCGGTTGGTTTCCCTCCCTCGC
>NW_026724373.1:0-5714 GCF_029784015.1 Lycium ferocissimum
TGTACCCATTTGGAGAGGGTAGAAGTAGTTGGGTTCTTTTCCCCAATTGTTGTTGTTTGAGTAGATAATCCATTACTCACTTAGTATTATGATTGTTAGACTTTGAATGTTCTGAAGCTTTGCGAAAGAGGAAAGCTATTGTGGAGTGATTGCATTGTTCCAGTTATGCCTTGAGGTTGGTTGCGGTCTACTTGAGTTAGACTTTGATTAGTTGATTGTATATGTTATGAAATTAATAGGAGAAGCATGATTAGGGCTTCAGACAAAAAGTGTGGGTGGAAATTCCTAAGTTTGACATTGATTGATTTATTATGTGATAAACTATTATGATATGACAAAGAAGGAGTGAATGAATACTCTTCGTGTGGACTTAGAGTAATCCCTTATTCATGCTATTGATGAATTGATTCTTGAGTCTTGTTATGACTTGTGACATGGTAACTTGTGTTCCTTGATATTGATTTATTGATTGTTCGCATTCCTTATTGACTATGGAACGAAACACATTGTGATGAGAAAGATAATACAAATATGAAAAGCCACATTTGACAGGGGTGAGGATGTGGCCTATTTTTATTATTTATTGCATTGCATCGGAGTCATGACTATCTGGGGAAAACAATACCATTTAGCATGTGTGTACACGGTTGAGATAGTTTTATTAATTATTGCATTGCATCGGAGTCATGACTATCTAGGGAAAACAATACCATTTAGCATATGTGTACAGATAGATGATAGAGTTGAGATAATTCGTGAGTTATGGTTATGTTGGTAATGACACGGGTTGAGTTACTTTTATTGATTATTGTTTGTGTGGACTTATCTTATTCCTGTGTTGGCTGATATTTCGGTGTTGGATGATTATTGGTGATAGTGTCATATGGTTATGTGTTGTTGTGTCTATTTGTCTATTCTATTGATTTTGTGAACTTATGCATGATACTAATCTTAGTTGGCCTATGATATCTACCGGTACATAGAATTTGTACTGATACTACCTTGCTGCATTCTTTTGAGTGCAGATTGTGATCCAGAGATATCTGCCAGACCTCATATCTAGCGTGAGGCCAGTTCCTGATCGGATCAGAGGGTGAGCATATCCATGCCACGCCGCCTGAAGATCTTCCTTATTTTGGATGTCTATTTCATTTCAGACATTTATGATTATTTCAGACAATTGTTCTGTTATATCCCGTATTTTGAGCAACGGGACAACTTGTGTGAATTATGAGAAGTTAGGGACAAGGCTATCCCGAGAGACCTTCGTTTGTTTTAAAGGCTTAAATTGTGTATGGTTTCAATGTCTTGAAAATGCTAAAGAAACACTTGGAGGAATTTTCCATTTTTAGTAAGTGGGCTATTTTGGGAAAGTTGAAAATTCAAAAAAAAAAAAAAATGGAGCAAGGTGGCCGGCCACTTGGAAGTGGGCCATGGCCACATGGACTTAAGTTGTGGAATTATAAAAGATGACTAAGTCATCTCCTACACTTAGCCAATTTCTAGAGAAATCAAGAAAAAACCTTGGAGAAAAACTAAAGGGGGGTTCGGCCATGTCCATGATTTTCAAGACCAAATTGTAGCCATCAAAAAAATAAATTCTTCAAGCAAACTTGCTAATTCAAGGGTGCTAAGTAACGTGGAGTTGTTGTTTCGGACAATAGTTCGCTCGTTTTCTCTAGCGACCAACTTTGGTCAAGTTAAGAAGTGAAGAAGAAAGGTGAGTTTAATCTTGTTTTCTTGTGTTATAAATGGTTTATATGTGTTGTAGTATGCTAAAATGGAAGAAATTCATGTTAGGAGGAAAGTTGAAGTTTGGCCGTATGCATATGGAGCTTTGGCCGTGTGTGTGTGAGTTGGTGTATAAGCCATGTATTAATGTTAATTAGCATGTTTTGAATGTTGTAGTGTGAAGAAAAGAGTGAAAATCATCCTTGGAGGGGAAATGGTGTTGCCGAATGGCCTTCCTTTGTGTAGTCTAGGATGAACGAATTGTCGTTAGTATTTTCGTTATCGTCGTTATGGATTTTATAAGGAAAAATGCAAGTTTGATGACTTAGAATAATGTTATGTTGGTTATGGGATGACTTGGGAATTTATGTGGATTTTATGTAATCTTTTGCATTTATGAATATTACATTGTTAGTGTGTGGATTAATGATGTAAAATATGAATTTGGAAGAGAAGAGTGTATTTGATGTTGTCCTCGGGTTTAGGGGCAATTTCGGGTACAATGGAACAATGTTTGGATTGTTGGAAAAATTGTATGAATTGCTTAAAGTGTTATTGCATATGATTTGAATGGGTTCGGATTAGTAGTTGAACGCATGAGCGTTAATGTCGCTTGGTTGCATGAAGTTAGTTGACTATATTAGAATGCCTCTAAGTATATAGCAATATGTGTTTAGCGTTAGAATATGTTGGGATTGAATATTAATGTTGGAACGTATTGTGAATCGACTATTAATGTTGTGGTTTGGTTTCTTGTTGGGTTGTTGTTGAAATTAGCCGAGTTGGAATCTCGGGGTTGGTGCATTTACAGGGGAAATGCTGCCGAAATTTCTGTAAAATCTAATGTTCGTTTGGAATTGAATGCCTAAATATGTATGGCTAATGTTAATGTGCCTTGCGTTATGTAGATCTTGGAGTTGCCGAGGGTTGAGGCTTGATTTGTCTTGCGATCGGAAGAGGTATGTAAGGCGTCGCTTTCTTTCCTTTGGCATGTCCTACTAGGCTATGACCCGCGTCTCGGGGCTATTCCATTCTTAAATCCGAGCTTAGATACGTACGTGTTCGATCCTAAAGATTTACTCTTTAATGTGTTCAATGTAAGGTTCTTAAGCTTTCAAATAAATGAGTTTCAAAAGACTTATGAAAATTTTGACTACAAAGAGGTCTCGAACTTCAAACGTTCGTAACTTTTGCATACGAGCTCGGAATGCCCCAAAACATAATATGTGAGTTCATAAGGCCTAACTCTCCCCTAACCCTCGTAGTCGGGCTCGGATGGGGGTCGGCACCCGTCCGTGGGGCCCGCGACCTTTCTATGCTACCTTTATGGATTTTTGGAAAAATTTAGTATTATCTTCACTATGACTTCCACATATGGATTTCTTATTTACTTAATGAGTATTGATTATGATTTTGATGCATATGGTTACTCACGACTCCGCTCGTGCTTATGGTCATTGTTTCGTTCCACCGGATCCCGGCCGGTTATGTTTCGTGCGCGTTATGATATATTCGGTGTGATGCTGTGTTACGGTTCGCCGAGCTCCTCGCTAGAGAGCCGGGTCCCGTTTATATGTGGTGTTATGCTGTGTATGGTGTTATGGTTGGCTATGTTGTGTTACGGGGATATGACGGGTTACGGTGATATGAAACTTTCCGGTGTGATCTTTGTGGTATGGCGCCATCGACGGCGGGCGACCATCGTTCTAGAGAGCCTTTGCATAATTTTAATTTTTGACAAATATTCTGATATTTTGTAAATTATATTTATTTCTGTGATTTGTTATTATGTTTCTATAATCTTGCTTTACATACTCAGTACCTATTTCGTACTGACCCCCTTTCTTCGGGGGCTGCGTTTCATGCCCGCAGGTACTGACGCCCAGTTTGAGGATCCACCTGCCTAGGCCATCTATTCTGCTTCGGGAGTGCTCCTTAGGAGCTCATATATTTTGGTATATATTATCTTCCGATGTATATGTACATTATTATTCGGGGTACGACGGGGGCCCGTCCCGTCATATGATTTCGTTATTCTGTTTAGAGGCACAATGGATATGTACGTGGGTTATGGCTATGTACGTACGTATATGTATGTGTGATATGTTACGGGGGCGGCTCACCGCCACGGCGCCTTGCCGGCTCGCCTATATATGTGTATATGGATGTGTTGGCCCTGTGTGGCCTTTGTTGGTATTTTCTGCGTGCAGGTTAATTTTGGCTAGTAAGAAAAACAGAGAAAACTCTGCCCAAATTTTTTTAAAAAAAATATTTGAGTTACTATTTTTGGGATTTTGGTACGTACGGGTGCCCAGGTCGGGCGCTAGTCACGGCCTATGGGGTTGGGTCGTGACAAAAGTGGTATCAGAGCGGTTCGTCCTCGGAATGTCCACAGGCCATGTCTGGTAGAGTCCTTTTTATCGGTGTGTTGTGCACCACATCTATGGGGGAGGAGGTCGGGAGGACATTTAGGATACTGTCTTTCTTTCTGATCTTAGATCGTGCGATAGAGCGGTGTTATTAGGATGACTTCTTTTCTAACGATCTGTTATGTTTTCAGCGATGCCTCCGAGAAAGGCGACAGCTGCCCAGAAGGGCAAGTCTACTGCTGTGGGAGAGACTAGTAGGGCCCAGAGAGTTACCAGGGCCCGTGCTCAGCTCGAGCGGAGGTTGTGCCCTGGTCGGCCGGTTCGGCCACCCCATCGCCATCGAGAAGGGCACGGAAGCGGCCGGCGGCCGAGGGCAGACGCGGCGGCTCCACCGCCCGTTCTTGAGGTTCGAGTGCCGGAGCCTCCAGCTCCTCAGCCTGGGGCGGAGGACAGGGCCATGAGGGAGTGAGGGAATAAAAAAGTGAGCAATTTTCAAGTAGCGAAGTAGTAGTTTAGGTCTGGATAACGCATGGGTGTGATTCTAGAATTATTCTGTGGTGGATTTTAGCGTGGATTCAAGGTGGAATCTTGAAGATATTATCATTTGGATAGGAAAAAGGTATGAATCTTTCTTTTTTGGTATTATTTAAGGCTTATCTACGAAGATAAAGTCGTTAGATAATTGTATTGTAAGTTGGTTAGTCATGGAAGTTAGAAAACAATGTGTGGGCTGTTGTATGACATATATTGGTGTTGGAAATGATGTTATTGATGTTGATATTATTGTTGTTGTTGTTGTTGGTTGCTGAATTGAGATTTTGGGCTAGGCACATAAACAGGGGAGATGCTGCCCGATTTTGGGCAGGATATAAAATAGTTTGATTTGAAAACTTAGCGCAAGTATTCAACAATGAGTCTAACGATAGTTGAATCCTCTTAAATATAGATCGACGAGCTTGGAAATACAAACGTGCAGTAATTAGAGTAAGGCGACTGGAAAGGTATGTAAGGCTAAACCCTTTCTTTCTAAAGGCATGATTCCTATGTTAGGATTCCATATATGTTTCCATAACCTTCTGTCACACCCTTAATCCGATAGGGTGTGATGGGCACCCGACCCTTACCTAGGGCTGAGCGAACCCGCAGACTCTCATAATACTCATAGCCATACTGGGCCCACAAAACATAGCATAAGCACAGGGTGAAAATTTTTCGGAAAACATGCCGCCGCTTTAAATCTCTTCAAATCAAACAAAATCCGTAGCCACAACAAATGCGTAATATAATGCATAATAATATATCGCTTTACATAGGCGATTACAAAGCCGACATATCACGCACACGACACTTTCTGCAAAGTCTACTACCAACATCTCGGATACCACACAAACGCACTCAAACTCGGCGGCCTCCGGAGGAAATGGAGCTCGCCAATCCGCTGGAACATCTCTCGCTAACATCATCTACTCATACGTAGGTACTGCGCGGCACGAAACGCAGCCCCCGAAGAAAATTCGTCAAGCGAATATGTACCCGAGTATGCAAAGCGGACAAGTACGAAAAGCGAGTCATAATCAAAGTAAAGTGCACCGAACGCGAGCATAATAAACCCAA
>NW_026724374.1:0-5214 GCF_029784015.1 Lycium ferocissimum
GTTGATTTGGACACTCCTAGGAGGGTGCCACATATTTCTTTTTTTGGTATATATATTTTCGTGTATTCATTTTTTTGGGCAGACGGGGTCTGTCCGTCCGGATGTCTAGTATTCCGAGAGGGCTCGTAGATACGCGTGTGGGTAGTCGGTCCCATGGCTTTTGGGGTATATGCTTGTATATATTATTTTGGATAGCGAAGGGCTTATGTTTATAAAAGCAAATGTATTTCGAAAAATTCGGGTTTTACATGATATGAGCATATCGTATGAATAATGCGAAAAGCGAGGTAAGTGGTGGTGTTTGGTGGTTAGCCCGGATACCGTCGCGGTCGTAGCTCGGGTCGTGACACCACTTACCTCTTATTGAGTTTGCATACAACAACGCTACCATTCAGTATTCAAAGGCTCAAGTATGACTTTATATGGAAGGAAGTGTATATCCCTGGATGGTTTGAAGTACGAAAGTACGCTAATAGGCCCCGAGTTGATTCACAGCAATAGAAAAGGTCAAAGTGATCCGAGATCGATTGTTGACGCCCAAGGGCGGAATCTTGAGGGACAACCGGCGGTGAGACTTAGAATTTCAAGTTGATGATTGGGTATTTTTAAAAAGGTGTCGCCCAATGAAAGGAGGATGAGATTTGGTAAGAAAGGGAAGTTAAGTCCTCGATACATTGGACCTTAAAAAATTGTCATGAAGGTAGGTCAAGTAGCTTATGAATTGGACTTACCCTCGGGCTCGAATCAATCCATCGATTTTGTTATATCCCGTATTTTGTATGTCGGGATAATCCAAAACAACCACGATAAGCCAAGGACAACACTATTCGGGAGGCGAAATGGAGACTTTTAACTACGATTTTGATTTAAGACATAAGTTACTTGTGACTTGGATGGCATGGGATTTTAAAGGGAAGCATTTGGGGGCAAGAGCTATTTTAGAAAGTATTCTATTTTTGGAAAGTGTATTATTATTTGAGAAACAAAAAAAAAAAAAAAAAAAAGAGGTATGTGGCCGGCCACATGGATGTGGGCCATGGATACATGGAGGTTTAATATATGTTACCAAAGATGACTAATTAGTCATCTTCATCTTTCCTTACCCTAGAAATTTCAAGAAACTTGAGAGCTGAGAGAAGGCCATTCGGCGTATAGAAAAATAGAAGATAAAAAAACCTTTCCAAAAAAAATATTTTCTTCTAGTTTTTCCACTAATTGGAAGGTCCCCTACAACGTGGAGTGGTTGTTTGAACAAGCCAAAACACTCATTCTTCAAAGACAAGCTCTAGGAGTGGTAGAATTGGGTGAAGAAGGTATGGTTCAATCTTCTCTTTTTTTTGTAATGTATGGTTTATGTATGTTGTTTAGTGTGGAAATGAATGAAAATCATGAAAAAATGGATGTGGAAGTGTAGCGTGTGTGTGTGGTTTGGCGTGTGGTGTGTGTTATGTAGGGGTGGTGAATTAATTGTATTTAGCATGATTGGGGTGTTGTGGTGTGTATGGAAATAGAGGAAAAATCATGGAAGTTGTGTGTTGAAGTGGTGGTGAAAATGGTGGTTTTGTATGTTAAGGAATGAATAAATTTTATGTGGTATTTTAGTTGTTGTCGTCATGGATTATGGTAATAATGGAAGTTTCATAATCAAATTAAAGTTGTAATGGTTGTGGGCTATTTGGAAGTTAATGTAATTCTTATGTGGATTTTATATTTATGGTAATGACATTTTTAAATGCATTCCGTATTTTGTACCCTCGGGTAAGTCAAGGCAATGAGAAGTTCTTTGGAAAATGTTAAGGTTGGAATATTAAGAAAGGGGGGGAAAAAAATAAAATTTCAAAATGACTCTGGAAATAGGGAAAAAAACAAGGAAAATTTAAAAAAATGTTTTCTGAAATAAAGAAATTTCTGAATTTTCAAGAAAAGGGCCATTTGGCTGGACCCCTTGAATTTTTGGGCCCAAATGAAACCCAGAATAGGGGTAATATTGATTATTTTTGGAAGGGCTAATTAAATTATATGGGAAAAAATTATTATTTTAATTTCTAAATTTTCAAGAGTTTGGAAAAAAAGAAAGGGGGAAAAACAAAAAAAAAGAGAGGTTTCCAACTTTTTCTTCATAGCCAAACAATACCTTGAAGGGTTCCTAGAAAGGTGAAGTGAATTGTGGAGAAAAAGAAGAACTCTCTCTACAAGTTGTTAATTTGAGACAAGTAAAGAATTGGGAAAAAGGAAAGGTTTTAAATTTCCCTCTTTTGTATGTTATGAGTGTTTATGCATGTTGTGGAGTATGAAAATGGATGAAATTCATGTGTGATGGAAGTGTGTGAGTGTGTGGCCGTGAGTGTGTGTATGTGTTGTGTGTTATGTTGTGTTTTGTTGTGTGTTGGTTGTTGTTGTAATGTATGGAAAATATAAAAGTTCATGAAAAATATGCATATGGGGTGTTTTGGGCCCGAATGGTTAGATTATGGTAGGGTGTGGTGAATTGTTTTTATTTAGAATGGAAATTGTTGTTATGGTAGGTCCTATGATGTTAGAATAAAGATTTAATGGTTTGGAGGAATGAAAATTTGGTTGTTGTGATTGAATTTGAAAAAGGAAATGTGTTGTTGTTTCAAAAAAAAAAAATTAGAAGGTTATGATAAGTAGTATGTTGATGGTATTGTTGGAATATCATTGAATTCAATTGTGTTGAGAACTTTTGGATTGAATATGGAAATTAATGGAATTGTTGAAAATTGGATATATATAGCTTGGAATCTCTTGGTTTATGTTTGAATGACCTTAAAATAGTGTGTGAATATGAACTATTGATATTGGGTTGTAAGTGTAAAGTTGGGTTTGGAGTTGTTACATTATTTGGAAAATAAGACTATTTTAGAATCGTTTTTAGCGATTGTTGATGTTTTTATATTTTGTTGGTATGGTTATTGTTATTTTGGCCAGTTGAATCTCGGGGATGTTATCGTAAAGGGAGGTGTTTCCCAATTTTGTTTATGGGCAAGATGGGTTAAGATTAACATTTGGGACTTTTACCAAATTTTAGATTTTCGAACTTGGGCTTGAGTTTGGAGCGGGGGGAAAACGGAAAAGGTATGTGAAGTCCCCTCTCATTCCTTTGGCATGTCTGTTTTATAACTGAAATGACCCTCGGGAAAAAATCCCCCCCCTGGGAAAAGACCCTAAATTTGTTCCTTTTTCATTTAGAATTGAATCCATAACTTGTGCTTTAAGGTGAAGTAATGTTCAAAAGTCGAAACCTTTGTAAATGAAATCGAAATGCCTTGAAATCTCCGTGGATGACCCCTGGGGCACAATGACCATGTTTTTATGTTCGTTACTGAGTTCCCTTACGTGTTTTCGGTTTCCTTCTTCTTTCATAGAAGCTTTATAATTTTATTTTTTTGTTTTCTCGTGGTGTTGTTATTCATTGATGGTCTCCCTTATAATGATTGTTCCTTCAATGGGACGAAGCGATTGTGGTTATTATAAGGTAGTCGGGGGGTACCCACCTTCGTCCCGGATAGACACTGACTTTCCGGGTTCATGCTCCTTTATGATATGTACATGACATGTCTATGATATGTATATGAAAATGGGGGGATTTGGGGGGAAAGGGGCACTTTGCGCTATAGACGCTTGCCACCAAATCGGTGGCGTAATTCCTCCCGGGCGCGGGGAAACCCCACGCGGGACACGTTGGGTGGCGACGTACTTGGCCTTGACGTTATTTTCAAATTATATGCAAAAAAATTTTTGAAAAAATATATGATAAGCAAGCTGACATGCCGAAAGGGCCACGGTACGGTTATCCTTTTTCCTCGTTATATGATCTTGGGTCCCACTTTGTTATTGCTCATGTTACATGCTTCTTTATTATTTTCGGTTACATACTCGGTACATTGTCGTCGACCCCTTTCTTCGGGGGCCCGTCTATCCCACGCGGGTAGAGGGGTTGGGGTTTGACTCTGGAGCTTTTCCGGGGTACGTCGAGCGCCCCGTTGTTGGAGCTTGTTTTGGGTACTACCTTTGTGTTTACATATTTGGATCCAAAATTTAAACTTGAAATTTTATCTTGTTTAAGGGTAACCCCAATTTCCCATGGGTAATGGGCCCCACCCTTCCCAGGGGGAGCAAACCCCGGGATATCGTAATACTCAAACCATACGGGCCCCAAAACATAACATACGCACGTAATGAAAAATTTTGGCAAACATGCCTTTCGTTTTTTTTTTAAATCAAATAAAATTGCAATCTTTAAAAAAGCGAATATAAGGCCCGGAACTTGCTTATATGGCCCAAACACATCGGTAGCGTAATGCTCCCCCAACACAAAGCCGCACAAACGGGGCATATCATACACTCGACAACGCGCAAAATCTCTCTAACATCTGGATACCTACAAGCACTCGGACGGGGGCTTGGAAGAAATGGAACCCCCATCCTGGAACATCTTTGGGATCCTACTCCGGTGGGTAAACCCTGGCTAAACGCCCCCAAAGAAAGGGGGCGTCGAAATATGCGGGAAAACATCTACTCAAAAAAGGTCTTAACGAAGTAAAAAAACGGAAAATAAGCACGATAACCCAAAACTAAAGGCTTTATACGGGAAAAACAAAAGTTTAAGGCCCCTTTAAAGAGGACATATGTAAATAATCATCATACTCTACCATACACGTCCTTTGTCATACGAGATAACTTAAGATGTGGGGTTTGCCCAAACCAAAGTGGGATTTGCCTAAACCGTGTGGGATTTCCTCCATGTGGAATTTTCCCCGTTTGGGTTTGCCCCACAGGTTTCCCCAAGGGTGCCCCCCCGGTAAAAAATTTTCATATCTCTACATCTCACTTTTCTATGCGGTCCATAGTGGGACCCGGGGACGAACGTGGGCGCCCCTTCGGCCACCCCCAAATCCGGGAAATTTTAAATCTCGTATCCCTCCACATTATAACGCCAAACACGCAAAAACCAAAAATAAACGGGAAACGGCCCCCGCGGGGGGTCGGTGGGCCCTAACACGGCCTCCCGGAGTATTCTAGTCGCACGATCCATACGGCCCGGGTCCGGTGAAAGGGTAACCGAACGCCGAAGCGGGTCGTGTAACCGTACGGATCGGGCTCTCACGGACTCCCCAATGATCAAAACGAACCCCCTTTTGAAAACCAAAACCACATCAAATCAGTTTTCTTCCAAATCTCCCGGGGCGGTTA
>NW_026724375.1:0-5121 GCF_029784015.1 Lycium ferocissimum
ACTTTCCCATATGGTACTTTTTCATTAAAAAATTCAACTATTTAGTCTTGTTCTTGTGATTTCGTCTATCATGTTATGAAGATGGTTCTCCGTGTGTTAATCATGAGTCAATTTTGTCTACTAGTTTACTTGTTTGATATGGTTTTGGCCTAGATATGGTTTCAGATTATTTCATTACAAAAGAAGTTTGAATCTTTTCTTAACCTACTTAAGTCTAAGTTTTAGGAGATAAATTTGATCCCATCCCATGATTTGTTGTCTTGAATCACTTTAATAGCCTAACATCATTTTAAAAGGGGTTACTTAAGGTTCAAGCCTCATTTGTTAGTTGAATTGTTTCGAAGTCTTTAAGCTTACTTGTGAACCGTGCGCATTTGCCGATATTTACCTAGAACCCGGCTATAAAAAAGAAGTAAAGGAGGGTGTGTTTGCCTAAATCTACCGTGTACGGATCTCTTTCTCGTGATAACAAGTTTCTTTCTTTTTATTAGCCATTTACCTAGACTATCAGCGGAACCGTTATGTCGTAGTTTAGATTTTGAAGTGCTAAATGGGCAGTGTGCTTCATGTATTCTTGTTGATCGAATAAGTAGGAGTATAAAGAGACCTCCAACCAAGCCTAGAAGTGAAAATGGAAGTCGTAGTAACTCGCTCCTTGTTCTTCCGTGTGCTTGATTTCTTGGAAGATTTGGTCTTGATTGAAATTTCCTTTCTAAGATAGTGCTATGAGTTGACTAACCTTTTTAAGCTTACTATCATGCTAAAATAGATGACAAAATTTGCTTTTCGAAAAAAACCAAGGTGTTTGCTCGTTTATCCTTGTCTTATTACTTGTTTTGTAATCTCTACATATACATGTTCACATGTTCTATTCTCCCTTGTACCTGTCTTACCTGGGTGTGATGTTTGGTTACCCAGGAATAGAGTCACGATCCTTTATGACTCCACTCACCTTTACTTACACTTAGAATGTATTCATGCTCCCCGATCTCGTGGAACTTGTTCAATCTTGTTTAATCACTTCTTTGTAATCGAATAGGATCTCTTCGCCGATTGTTGTACTTTGTTTTGGATTTTGGTGTAAGTTTTAAATAAAACCAAGTGTAAATCATCATTCGGGGAACTCGTTGATGCTTCATGAAGCCGACTTTGATCTAAGATGGTCTTAGTGAATAGTCAAAGACCCCTATGACTTAAAATGGGCTAAAATCAAAAAGCCAGAGGTTCGAAAATGCATAAAGAACCCGTGATATGGCCCTAAGTTTTCGCCCCGAACTAAATTTCATTTAACACACAATCTCGTACCGCCACTTGATTCTCGCGATACTTGGTTATGACGTGAATGAAACTAGGTGATTCATTGCCATTTAGTTAGCTTAAGAGACGATCAAAAGATGAATTTTCCGGGAAATAATGTGACATTATTTGCATTGGTTGTTTGCCTATTTTTCTTGCCTTGCTACTTCGACTTTTGCCGGGTATATGAAGATTAAAGGTGATCTTTCCTAAAACCTCGTTTGGTATATTTAAACTATCTAGATGGGGAAAGCTAGTAAAAATGAAAGTCGAAGATTTGTAGTTAAAATTTTGATCATGAAGAGTTTAAGTGTCTTGGATGTTGTGTGTTTGTTGCCTTCATTTCGAAAACTCGCCAAAAGAATAAGGGTGAGAAGTTTATAAGAAAACTCGGCCTTTTTGAATAAAATTTGAAACAGCAAAGTTGGGGAGACAAATCTATGTTGGTTTGGCTCCGCATTTCACCCTCCTCGAATTTCGCAATTTTCCGTGACTCACTCACCTTTTTTCCATGAGCTTCGTTATTTATATCTTATGCTTTTATATTAGGCAAAGAGTATAGTGTAGTTGAAATCCCCTCAAGCCCACATAAATCATTAGAACCAATGTGTGGTAAAAAGTAAGGTCAAATCGCCCTTTAGAAAACCGGTTGTGTTCCTTATTCTCGAGATCCGTCATTTCCTTTATTGTTTACCTATTGATTTGAACTTCATTTTGTGTGTCATCTATGCTTTGATACTTGCTTTACTGTTAAAACACCATCTCGTGCACTTCAATTCACTTAGAAAGTGTATCACCTGTGTAGAAAGCGGGCTTAGATCAACTTGAAAAGGTAATTATGATGTCTACATTCTTCCTTTTCGAATCCATCCGTGAAACCCGAGTCCTGTCCTCGTCATTCACCCCCTCCCTCCCCCCCCATCTATGTTGTTTGAAGTAAGGGTGTTCATGGTTCGTTTTGATTCTATTATTGATTAAAACCATAACCAAACCAATTTAGTCGGTTTTTAAATGTCTAAAACCATAACTAAGCTAAATAAAATAATAACCACCGGTTTGGCTATTGTCATTTGGTTCGCTTGGTTCGGATTTTGTTTATGATCTGCAACCTATGAGACTTATCAAGAAATATTAAAAGTTGAAAAAGACATGTCTTTTTTTTTTTTTTGGTTCAAAACAATAACTTTTATTTATAGTTTAAGGTGGAACATACATCATAGAAACATTTTTCACTATTAGTGATACAGTAAGTACTCAAGTTACCCAAAGTTGCTAAACTATTACATATAGAGCTAAAAACTAACTTAGTAGCGGCCGCACCATTTTTATCATCTTAATACACATACCCGAAAATAAAAAATAGAGCATAGGAGCTTTTAGTTGTTGTTACAAACATATATATTAATTAAACATAAAGACTACCTAAAATTAAAATGAAAATATATGAAATAAAAAAACTTTGTGTAATGATCCCAAAACTTTGAGCCGCATTTGCATTTTGTCCTCAATTCTCCCATTTTATTAAAAACTTTGTGTAATGATCCCAAACTTCGTATGTTTTTCTATCATTATCCCCAAGGCTGTGGTCTCGACTACAAGGAGTTGTTCTTTTTCGCTTTTTAGGAGGATTACTCACGGGAGAAGTATTAGGGCATTACCATGTGCTTGAATTGCAACAACGTCGATATTACTCAAGTTCTTCTATAGGAACTCCAAATCTACAACCTCCGTCCTTTTCATATGAAAAATATTAGAAGTTCAGACCCATTCGTACAAGAAAAAAGAAAGGTATAAATTCTAAAAAATACCTAAAATCAAAACTATTGACAAAGAAAGGCTAAAAATTTAAGTTAAAGACATTAGACTCTAACATGAGCTTCTCGTTAGTAGATTTACACTTAACACTTAAAGAGTTAAAAGACTTAAAGATACGTGCTTGGACATATTCTTAAAAACAGGGCCTTAAGCAATCATGTGAAATAAGTAGACCAAAAATCAAATTAATGATTAAAGGTATAAAATATTTATAATTATTTAAGAAAAACTAATATTATACATATAAATAATTATAAAATTTATGTATATAATTTATCGGTTTGGGTTCGGTTATTTATCTCTGGTTATTTTTTAATAGAACCATAACCAAACCAAACATTATCGATTTTTAAAATATAAACCAAATCAAACCAAAACCAAATCAAATATCGGTTTTTTTATTCGTTTGGTTTTGCCACCAAAACCGTGAACAACCCTAGTTTGAAGCCCCTATTTGAGATCTGCCTATTTTCGTACAAATTCCGCAATATGGACTAAGTATGAACTACTTTGAAGCCCTATTAATGTTTTATGAACTTATGATTTGTTTATCCCGCTATCACGGAACTTTAAGGGATTAAACTAAACTAAAAATGGGCTACGGATTATGGATTTTGCCCCGTGATATCCTTGTTGACAACAAACAAACCTAAAATGGTTTTTTTAACATTTGAATTGGTCCATTACAGATTACATATGACTCCCAAGTCATTTAATCCCCCGCCATCCTTCTCCGGTTGCCGACTCTTTAAAAAATTAAAAATCAGAAAAAAGGATGTGTTTGGCAGTTGGTCTTTGGAAACTCTCCTTTGGTGTTGGATCACTTGTTCACAGCCCATTCTCCTTATTTAATGCTTTTCTTTTCCTTCTTCTTCGAAAATTGGAAACCAAGACCATGAGTGTGTTGATTGTGGCTTTATCCTTGTGTTTTCCCCCTCACTATTTAGTTCTACACCCTTTGTTCTTTACCCTTTCCATAATTATCGTTACATGCTTGGTTGTTTTGAAGGTTTGCCATGCTCTATTAATCTGTTGTTACTATTATGAATCATGTTGACACTTTTGTGTCTTCGGATACCTATCTTTACATTGTTTGGATCCACTGACCTTGATTGTCTCTCTGGTGATTAGTGTGGTTTTTTTTTTTTTTTTTTCAGACAATAGGGTCGCATTAGTCCCTTTAAGTGCTGTTGGATCATTGATTTGTTTTGTTGGTATACTGAGCTCTTTTAGGTCTGTTGGAACCAATGAGAAATTTAACAGAGGTTGAGGGATATCGTTTACAAATATTGATTTTTTTTTATCCGAGTTTAATTAAGAATAAGCGTGTATGTCGGGTATATTCGAGTGTATACAAATATCAACTTAGCTTTCCATTAGGTGGATAAAGTGGTATGCCTTTTATGAGGTTTTGCTCGTCTTAGTAGGTATATCGCAGTATATCATGTATATCAACAAGTTTCGACACTTAAAAAAAAATTTGAGAAAACAGAGTAGTATATATGTAGTATACCATGTGTATTATCTTTTAATACTTAGGAGATTTTCAGCACTGGTTTGATATTTGGGCCTATTACTTGTGCGTGGTTTATTATTACTATTATGTCGGGCTTATTGCATATTCGAGTTACTTTTGTTATTCTCATCATAAAAGTATCAAGTGGGCTCTTACCAAAATCGATGTAATTCCTATTTTTTGGCATTGTAATAATTGTTATAGCTTTCTAATTTTGCGCTTAGTTTAATTTGTGAAATATAATGTCATGTATGTCCTTTATCTCTACGCCCATCCAAAAATCGGCTTGTGGGCCCCCACGGGCCCACTAACGTATCTAGATCGAGTCAAACGAATCCGAGCAAAATGGAGCATACATATGGACTTCCCAGGGGGACAAACTTGCATAATACCTTCGTTGGGCTTGGTCGCCCAAAATCCTTACTCTTTACTTTACGCAATTTAAATTTATATTTGCGCCTTTAAATTCGAGATATTGGAAACCCCTTTTAGAT
>NW_026724376.1:0-19975 GCF_029784015.1 Lycium ferocissimum
TCTAGAAATTTTAAAGGGGTGAGGTTAATTTGTCCTTCAACTCTTGAACCTACGGTCACGTTAATCATTCATCCGAAACTTAGCCGAATTTCTCCGGGCCGCCCCGTCAATGGGACCGAAATAGATGAGAATCCCTCTACTAACCTTCTATAATAACTCGCCAATCCCGTAAAAACTACTGACTTCTATAGGCGTTGGCCAAGTCTTTGGCCTTCAATTTTTGAGTATCAACTCAATGCCATCATCCGAAATAACATGACCCAAAAATGTCAGCGTAATTCAAATTTAAAACTCGCGCTTTGAAAATTTTGCATACAATTCCCGAGTTCGAAGAATTTCGAGAACAATACGTAAATGATCTGCATGCTCCGATTCTGTGCGAGAGTACACCAGAATATCATCAATGAATAATATTACAAATAGATCCAAGAGAGGCCTGAATACATTATTCATTAGATCTACGAACACTACGAGCATTAGTTAGCGCAAATGACATCACCCGAAATTCATAATGGCTATATCTCGTTCTGAAAGCTGTTTTGGGAATATCTGCTTCTCTAACTCTCACTTGATGATAACCGGACCTCAAGTCTATTTTGAAAAATCATTTGGCACCTTGTAATTGGTCAAACAAATCGTCAATCCTTGGAAGAGGATATTTATTCTTTACCGTCACCTTATTCAACTCTAGCTTAGTCGATCCGCATTGTGAGGGAGCCATCTTTTATTTCTTACAAATAGGACAGTGCTCCACACCGTGATGAACCTGGGTCTACAAACCCCTTCTCGAGCAAATCTTTCAACCGTGCCTTTAGCTCTTTCAACTTCCGTCGGAGCCATTCTGTGAAAGAGGAATAGAAATAGGCTTGAAGTCCGGCAACACATCGATAAGCGTAAAATTCAATTTCTCTTTCCGGAAGGCCTCGGAAGTTCATCCGGAAATACATCCGGAAATTCATTCACTATAGAAAAAGATTGGAAAGTTGGCGAATTTCGCTGGTATCATGAACTCTGATTAAGTGATAAATATAGCCCTTAGCTATCATCTTTCTTGCCTTAAGGTAGGAAATAAACCTACCTCTTGGAGATGTCGTATTGCCTTTCCATTCAGGCACGGGCTCTCCCGAAATTGAAATCAACTACTTTCATTCGCAATCAACATTAGCATAGCATGAGGCCAACCAATCCATACCCATAATCACATCGAAATCTAACATTTCCACCAACTAACTCCTTTAGTTTACAAGCATATCACAACTATACAATCTTTGTACACTAGTCTAGCTATCACGGATCACCAACCGGAGTAGGATACCTCAAAAGGTTTAATCGGGGTTTCTAAGTTTCACCCCAATACGACCAAAGAACTTATGGAGTAATATAAGATAGAACCTTGCATCTATCAATGCATACACATCATGGGAAAATACGAATAGGTGTACCGTAACCACATCTGCGGAGGACTCCAAGATCCGTGCCGGTAAAGCATACATGCGGGGCCGAGGGCACCCGGCGAAGATGCTCCCCGCCCTCTACTCTTGGCTCGAAATCTGGGGGAGTTCGCCCCCACGGCACACCGAAGAGGGCCATCAAGGATCCCCGTGGGCTGAACCCCACTCTTACCATGCCTCGAAGGACAATCACGCATCAAGTGTCCACGTCCATAAATATAGAAAGCATCTCCGCCTGTGCGACATGGCCCCGAGTGTACTTTTCCTCGAGACTGCCGTACCTGGGAACCTATGGGTTTCCGACCATAATCACCCCAAACCGGGGAACTCCGAAGCTCTCGAACTCCGGCCCCGTTCCGAAAGAATGGAGCGATCAAATCTTCCTACCCGTAAATTGTGGAGGTGCACTAGTCACCGATCGGCCCGAGTGTCTAGAATGTGACCGCCTTGGATCCCCCTCATAATCACTACTTGCCCCCATATATCCGGCCCTTGCTTTGCCCTCTATCCATATCACGATCACCCTCTCGCGAATGTTGTTGTCCTTTAAATTCGGGCATGGGCTTGAAATGCGGGAAATATCCATCCCATCTTGCAACGAAGGGGGTCAAAAAACAATCTTTGAACAACGCGGCCCTAAGCCACTCACAAATCTATGCACCCGATCTCCCCATATCGACCACCATAGTCCGGCATACCCCTAGCCAAAGAATTAAATTGAAGGCTATACTCCCGGGCACTCATATTTTCTGTTTTAGATTTAAGAACCTATCCGCTCTAGCTCGCTGATCTCGTGGCAAATAGTGGAGGATGAAGGCATCTACAAATTCTTGCCAAACTCGGAGGAGGCGCATTCTCTTTTCTCAATGATATCCAATTATTATACCATAAGACCGCCACATCCCGGAGTCTATACGATGCCAACTCCACAGATTCAGTTTCAGAGGCATGAATAATCTTTAATGTCCTCAACATTTCATCAATAAAGCCTTGCGAATCTTCATCCAGCTTTGACCCAAAGAACTCCGGAGGGTTCAAACTCATAAAATCACGGGCTCTGGTACTAGCTGACCGATCACTTAGGCCCGTATTCTGCCGCTGTGCCTGGGCAGCAACTAACTACGTCAATAAATGAATAGCCTCGGTCACTTGTTCACCTGAAGTAGCCAAAGGAGAACCGGAGGCATGTGAGCCGAGCCGAAGCCCTCTTTGTTCTTCCTATGAATAAAGCAGCAATGGAGGCATTAGATGAAGCCATTATGTGATTCACCCTCATCTACATTCATTGGGCGAATCTCTTTTGCCCGCCTTTTCATCATAGTCTTGCCCTTCTCGGCGCTTTAGCTTTTCCCTTTGGCGTATTTCGAAAGCACAACATACTATTAAAGGAGGAGAAAATCTTATAACACAAACTCTATCGCACGATCTCTTAAGATGAAAGATGGTCATTTTTTCCTAAATGCTCCGTAGTTCCTATTTATTAGCGTGGCGCGCAACACACCATAAACAAGACTCTACTAGACACGGCTTGTAGACACTTCTTCTAGACCGAATTGCTCCGATACAACTTTTATTTCTCTTGTCACGAATTCGACTAGGGCTGACGACGGTGACTCGTGTCACACCCCAATTTCCGTTAGCGTGATGGGCGCCCGACTCTTATCTAGAGCCGAGCGAACCCCTCTCGACTATCGTAACACTCATATTCATACTGCCCTCGACCAAATCATAAATACATAATGGAGATTTTCAAAAGAACAAACATACTCTACATCTTTTTTCAAATTAGACAAAACTTGTAACCGTACAAAAATCAGAAAACCACATGTAACAATACTACGGCTATGGAGCCGCCATACAACGGACATCTTATGCACATGACCCTCGTTCGCAAAGTTCTAACATGACTCCTGACATCATATCACGAACAAACTTCCGACTCAAGAGCCGCTCCGAGTAAGCGGAGCTCGCCAATCCCGCGGAACATCTTCTCGCTAATATCTTTAGCTCACCCTTGGCGCACTGCTACGCATGAAACGCCACCGAAGAAAGAGGGTCGCACGGAATATGTACCGAGCACGTAAGGCATGCAACACAGAGAAACAAAACTCTAACCGAATTACGTAATCATCGTGCACATACGTTACTCATTGCGTACGCTTACCTCCCGTACGCAACTCATACATACCGTTTCCATATGCTAAGAGGTGAAAGTAAATAAATGAATCAACCAAGATACTGTAAATACTTATTCGCAATCACCGATCGCATGTCCGAAGAGGTGCGGAAAACAAGTAACGCACGAGCGATGTCACACGTCGACCTGAGTTCGAATACGTGCTTAATGTTCGCAGAATCATACATCGATTAATGCCGAACATATGGAATATTCGATTGTAAAATATAGCGACAAACTACCGAACACACAGAACGTTCGTACACCGACATATGTATATATATTTGATGTATCACGTACGTACGTACGTTCGATGATATTATATACCGCATATGCATAAAACGTGTCCCGCCCTCCGATAAGTGGACTCGGCACGGTCATATGCGTACTCATAAGGTCATATGGCAACAACGTGTCCCTACTTCTTTGTTAAGTGGACCTGCACGATAGAATCACGCAGATCGAATCCCGTACCACCATACATAACGTGTCCCGCCCCCATCGCGGTCTCGTGATAATATCAAACGCCATCCTGGCCGCCATCCCCGTACGATCATAAACACACAGATAACGTGTCCCGCCCCTGGCACGAGGGACTCGGGTGAATAATGCAGTAGAAGTACGCACGAGATCATGTCCCCGCCCGGACTCGTTGAACCGAATCATACCGCAGTACGCACGAGAACATAATACGCCTGCCCGGACTCGGGAAAGATACATCAAGCCATGCACGAGCAGTAGTCCGTGAGAAACCATATGCACTTAAATGCATCGATGGATATGTACACTTACCGACATGAAGATCCTGCAAGTTTCGGTCCTTCCGATTAGCATCGTGTTATGGACATTTGAAGCTGAAACCTCTTCGGACTTTTCAAGCGATCCAGGATCGTGTATGAAGAACATTAAAGCTCACAGAGAACGTTCATATCAAAATACTTGTATCAAATACTTATGTCACCACACTTATATCCGAATACTTATATCAGAATTTCCATTTCGTATCACTTACATCGTAGAGCTTATATCGTAATATTCATAATGTCGTTCGTTATTGAAGTGTTTATGTCCGGATAGTCAAACCAAAATGCTCATATCCGAGTTACTGATACTTATATTAAATCGGAACGAAAGTCAAAGGTTCCCTTAGTTATCTTACACACAAGGCAAATAGAACAAGACACTTAGGTCTCGGGGAAACGGTAGTCCCACTCGGTCAAGTCGGGTAACAACATAAAAACATGGTCATTATATCTCATTAGCTATCCTCGAAGATTTCAAAGCATTCCACTTTCGTTTTTCAAAAGTTACTGACGTTGACATTTTTGCTAAAGCACAAATTAGTAAGTTCAATTTTACTGAATGAATAGTAACTAAATTCAACTCGGACTTCTAGAATTGGAGTAGTCCCTCGAAGCACGTATTCAAGCTTATTACATCTAGACATGCCAAAGAAAGAAAGGGTAAGCCTTACATACCTTTTCCGCTCTCCTTGGCTTCTCCAAATCCTACCCAAGTTTGCCAAAAGCTGCAATTTGGTCACATTTACCAAATATCAACCATAAAGTTTAAGAATTCACTCCTAACCAACACTTGTCTTAATCTTCCAAATAAGTTCACTTATTTTCCCGCCGAAATTTCTAAAGACTCTCCCCCGAATACACCGTCCCGAGAATTATGGCTCGGCCTATATCAACAATAACCAAACCAACAATCATAATGACAACGTCCATAATCAATTCATAACGTATTCTAACATTAACAATCCCTTTCTACATAGGTCGACAATATTCCATTTATTCAAATAAACTTCGTGGCATTCAAACAACACCAATGATCAAGCATTCACATATTGTTCCGAGGCCATTCAAACACAATTCGAGAACACCTTCCCATAAGGTGTTCAAATCAGCCCATCATCACCCAACACTACCCGAAATCCTACAAGTTCAACAACACATTCTTCAAATTCATGAACTACATCCACAATCCCATACATTCCAACATGATCCTTAATTATGAGAAAACATATAAAATCATATTGACTTTCAAACAGCCCACAACAATTGGTAACGCCAACATACGTCATTAAACCTTCATTTTCACTACATAATCCGCAACAAACAACTACTAAATACAACATAAAATTAGTTCACCATGCTCCCTCCAAAACAGCCCCTACACGGCCACACACCAACATTCATGGCTCAACCTCAACATCCATATTTTCATGAAGTTTATTCATTTTCTACACCTTACAACAACACACAAACATGTTGAATACAATTAGTTCTTCATTCCTACAACAACCACACACACACACGGCTTCACTACATATTCCATAACTTTATGAACTTCACTTATTTTTACATATCACAACATGCATATACACCTATAAAACAATGTAAAGGAAGATTGAATCTCACCTTCTCCTTCCAATTCTTTCTCTCGGCTAGGAGTAGCCATAACATCAACGGATGATTTTCTTGTTCTAACAACCACTCCACGTCGACGAGAGCCTTTCAATTAGTAAGAAAACATGAAGAAGATATTTTTCCATGACCAAACAAGAGGGCAGGTTCGGCCAGCCATGGCAGCCGAACTCCCTCTCTCTCTTTTCTTTTCTTTTCTTGATCTCTCTAGAACTCCAAATGATGAACTTGCCTTCTTTACTCATCCCTCCATATATATATATATATATATATTAATATGGCACATGACCATGCACATGGCCAAGCACATGGCCGGTCATGTGCTCTCTTTTCCCTCCAACTTTTCTTCAAAATTCTAGAGTTTTCCTTAGGTAATAAAAGATGAATTTTTAGTCCTTTAATCATCTAATTACATACATATATATATGTTTTTAAGCTCCATGTGGCCATGGCCCACCTCACTCTCCTTTCATGAAATTTTTAATTTTTTCCATAATGCATTCTTAGTCCCAAATCTTTCCTTAATACTTCCTTCCAATAAAATCATAAACCATTTATCGTAAAATAAAATCGAAAGATAACCTTGTCCATAACTTTTCGCAACCGACTTAAAATATTCCGACGTGCGAAATGCGAGATGTAACAACCCGGGGCTAACCACCAAGCACCACTCATTCTATTACTCATCCTGCATTCATTCATATTTCTTATGCTCATAATCATAGAAAATTGTTTGCATTTTGAAACGAATTTACCTTTATATACATTAGCCCTTCGGCTATCAAAATAATATATACATACGGTAAGAAACTGTGAGACCATACTACCCACACATACGTATCTACGAGCCTCTACTAGAGTACTAGACATATGGACGGGACAGGACCCCGTCGTGCCCAAAATATATATATACAAATATACCAAAAGAATAATCAATGGCACCTCCGGAAAATGGAGTGCTCTCAAATCAGCCCAATAGCTCCTACGAAATCGATCGCCTCCCTCTCTACCTCCGCGGGCATGAACACAACGTCAAAGAAAACGGACGCGCAGCCGGCACATTGTACTGAGTATGTAAGGCATAAATGAAATGAACATAATAGGGAAATCATAAGGCATAAGACGAGGACACAACCTGCGTACTCTTTAAGTGGATATAGTTATACATATATCATACATAAGTATATCATGTGAGTTACCATAGCGTATACATCATCATATCATACATACATCATCATCGTTAACCCGCGTCCGGGTAACCATCATATGCCGCCCGGCCTTCTAGGTGCGGTGGAATCATAAGCAACCGCCTTTAGCCGACATGTCCACCATTTAGGCACGGTGAATCACAAGCACCGCCGCGTTTGGTGACATGTCCGGCCATTTCGGCGCGGTGAAAGTATATCATCGTACATATCATAGACTTATCATTATCATTCATCTCATTGGCATAGCATGACTTTATCATAATTTGGCATCATTATACATTTATGTCAAAAACATACATTAGAACTTAAAGGCAACTATAGCTATGTCGGGTTGACATAAGGTCGTAAACCCCCGATTACGTTATTGAGTAATCATAATAGTTGTATCTCACCTTGGAGGGACTAACGTTTTAAGGTAAGTGCACATAAGGAAAACATCAATGGATCATAGTTAACACCATTAGCTTTGTAGGAACATCATATCTTTAGACTTAAGCTCATCATTATCATTATCGTATTCGTAATGCATCTCTTATCTCATATGGCTATTCATGAACATAGACTCTTAGTTTTCCGGAATATAGGAAATTCTTCAAGAAGGAGGAAAATCATGCCACAAGATTCATGCCTTAGAAGGAAAGGACTAGCCTCACATACCTTTTTCGTTTAACTATTCTATCGCTCGCTCGTTCTCCTTCAATGCCCACGTTTCTACCTTCAAGAGAATGCGTATTAACATTAGCTAAACGATTACAAGAACGTGTTTACTAAAGCTAGAGAAAATTGGGCAGCATTTCCTTTGTTTATACAACTTTCCTCATATTCCGTACCAACTCCCAAACATCCATAACGTCATTCACAATATTGTAAACAACAATCATCATTCATTTATACTATCCACATTTCATAATTTCACTTTAATCCCTTTATAATCATGATAATAGTTCACTATTATGATTTCTCATAAATAACACTCATCCCATGTTCTAAAGGTCATTCATAACATACTTACATTCACAACATATCCATATTCATGATTCATTCCAAGCTATGGCTCAACAATGGCACTATTCCCACATTTATGACCCATTTCATATATTCTTCTATAATCCAAGTGTTTCAACTAATCAATACCTCAAACATCATGAAAATACCATGAAACTTACCTTAGATAATGTAGGAACAAGCCTTGAGTGGAATACTCTTCTTGCACCCAAAACCCTAGTTCACTTCCCTTGAAATTTCTTGGCTTAAATGAACTTTGATGTGTTTCATACACTTGGTTCACTTGAATTCTTGATATTGATCTTTGATTTCCTTTGTTTTCTTGTAGATAAGGTATGTGGAACCTTCTAGAGGTCTTGAGAGAGAGGAAGAAGTGTGGGAAAAATGAAATTACTGAAGTGGGAACATGTATTTATGTTAGCAACTTAATCAGTCCGTCGGGACTTCCACGGACACTTATACGGTCCGTGGAACATTGCACCTGACGTGTATAAGGGTCGTGGTTCACCACCGAGCAATCGACATTCCCTATCGGTGTTATACGGACCCTTATACGGACCGTATAATGTTATACGGACCGTATAAGTCGGTCGTATAACACCTTTCCCCTGAAATGATCTCCGTCGTTCGTTTGATCTCCAATCCTTACGGGACCTTCTCGACACTTGTTTAACACTTCATTAACAATCTAAGGGACGTTATAACTCTTCCTCAAAGCATCATGGAACTCTCATTAATTCGATGCTCGTAAATCTTTCCCGACACACAACATATGACTTGCTTTCCTTAACAACTTTCTTACCTTATCATAAATGTCTCTGAAATCTCATTTAGAATCATCAAATTCTATTTCTTACTTATCAAAACATTATATAAATCATGCCCTTCGATAGTCTATTCACTGTACGCTAACGGGAAATTTCTAAGGTGTAACAGTTCAGGACTATTATTTTGAGTTTGTTAGTCCGTTGGTTAATGCCTACTTATAGTACCGGACATAAGGGCAAGAGTGAGGAGGTTCGTCATGGTCTTGATCCCATTTGTACGACGTGGGGCCAATATTGTTGCAGCGAACGGGGATGACTATCTAAGATGGTTGTTTACAGACAAGCAAAATGAAACAAGGCTAGAGGAGGAGGAAGTCTTGCATAAAGAGAAAGACAAGAGTTCAACAATGGTCAAGTCTACCGGATAAGCCTACAGTAATGGAATAGAAATTTTTTAAAAACAAGTCGCCAGGACCTACTTCATCCACAAGAAGTGCTCTACCCCGTCAAATGATAAGTATGTGACTGTGCCATCAAGTTCTTACTCTCAGGTTAGTGTGGGCCAGTTAACTTATACCCATCCGATATGTAGAAAGTGTAATAAGAGACACTCATGTGTCGTGTAGGTACTGATGCATGCTTTAGATGTGGTTAGAAGCGTCATTTTCAAAAGGACTGCCCATCAGCTAGGCAAGGTACTGGAGGTAATGTGGCGCAATGCACAAATTCAGTAGCTCGTCATAATAATCGTGCATACAGTGGTACAACGCAATCCAAGTTCAGAAACGGGTGCGGAGGGAGAAGCTATTCTAGATGCATTGATAGGTCGTCAGATATGTATGCCTCACGCATGTTGGTCGCTGTGCACACTAACAATTTTTCACTTTGACGTATATGCCTATTGACCTAGATCCACCTTATCTTATGTAACCCTATTTGTTTGCAAGAAGTTTGGTATCGAGCGAAAATTGCATGAACCCTTTCGAGGTGTCCACCCAGGAGCGAGTCACCATAGCTAGGCGTATTTTAGAGGTTGTCCAGCTTAGTCCATCACCGCGTAGAACTATAGCCGACTTTAGCGTAGTTAGAAATGGTAGACTTTGATGACGCGATGGGTACGGATTAGTTAGCTTCATGTTATGTCATAGATGTTGTAGAACCAAAGTTGCGAGATTCGAATTTCCTAACGTTTCGCCATACAAGTGGAAGTGGTAATTCATTTGTACCCATGGGTAGATTTATTTCTATTTAAAAGCTAGAAAAAATGATTTCTTGGTTATATCTACCACCCAATTCGTGTCAAGGATTCAGATTCCTTAATCCAACTCTCTAGTCTCATATCAGAACGAGTTTCCCAAAAGTCTTCTCCAAAGATCTCCCGTGAGTCCCTCCCCGATTGGGAGATTGAATTTTGGAATTGATCAACTTCCCGACTCACCGATATCTATTCCGCTATAGAATGGGTTCCTACGGGAGAAAGAATTAAAAGCCTAGTTGAGATCTTCTTGACAAAGGAATTATTAGGCCCAGTGCTTCACCTTGGGGTGCGCCAGTCTTATTTGTCCGGAAGAAAGTTGGTTCCTTATGCATGTGCATTAACTACCATCAGTTGAACAAAGTCACCGTTAAGAATAGGTACCCTCTTCCCAGAATAGATGACTTATTTGACCAACTTCAGGGAGCCCAATGTTATTCCAAGATTGACCTGAGATCAAGCTACCATCGCTAAAGGTTAAGGAAGTTTATATTCTAAGACCACTTTTAACCCGTTATGGTCACTTTGAATTTCTCGTTATGTCATTCACACAAATGCACCACGCTTTCATGGATCCTATGAATGGTCTTCAAGCCTTATCTCGATTTATTCTTCATTGTCTTCATCGATGATATATTTGCGTATTCCCGTAGCGAGGCCGATCGATCATGTAGAACATCTCAAAATAGTGTTGCGTACTCTTAAAGATCGCGAACATTTTGCAAAAATTCTCAAAGTGTGAGTTTTGGCTAAGTCGTTGGCGTTCTTAGGCCACGTGATCTCAAAGCGAAGGTGATAAAGTCGATTTCTAAGATCGACGCGGAAGGAGTTGGCCCAGACCCACCTCAGTTTTTGATAGAAGAAGTTTCTTCGGTCTGGAAGGCTATTATAGACGTTTTGTAGAAGAATTTTCCTCTGTTTCTTCTCCGTTGACTAAGTTGACTCAGAAAAAGGTTAAGTTTCAATGGTCGCATACTGGGAGCCGTTGTTGGAGAGTCAAGAAGGTTATACTAACTTCTCGCTCCGGGGCCACACTACCGTAAGGAACTAAAGGGTTCGTGGTTTATCAGTGATGCATCGGGAGTTGGTCCCGGATATGTCTTAATGCAGCATGGTAAGGTTGTGGGTTATGCATCTCGTCAGCTCAAGGTTCATGAAAAGAACTATCCGACTCATGATTTAGAGTTGGCAGCCGTGGTTTTTGCACTTAAGATATGGCGTCATTACTTGTATGGAGTGCACGTTGATATTTTGCCGCATCACAAAATCCTGCAGTACATCTTCAAGCAAAGGGAGCTGAATCTTAGGCAAAAGGAGATGGCTCGAATTGCTTAAGGATTATGAGATGGATATTCTCTATCATCCCAGTGCGAATATCAGCCGATGCTCTTAGTCGCTACGGGACGTTTAGCCCATGTTGATGTAGATAAGAGAGTAATGACCGTGAAGTCCACCGTTGCCGCCTCGGGGTTCGACTTTTGGACTTTGAGGATGGTGGTGTGGTCGTTCAGAATAGAGCTCTTTCCTCTTTAGTCGTTGAAGTTAAGGAGAAATAGTTTAGTCATCCCTACTTGATGCAACTGAGATAGGGGATTCACAAGCATAAGACAACGGCTTTTGAACAAGGGGGAGATAATGGTACCTCGAAGTACCGAGGCAAATTATGTGTTCCAGATGTGGATGGACTTAGAGAGAGAATCATGTCAGAAGCTCAAAACTCTAAGTATTCCGTTCACCCAGGTTCCACTAAGATGTATCATGATCTTAAGGAGATTTATTAGTGGAATGATATGAAGAAGAATGTGGTAGATTTTCGTAGCTAAGTGTCCGAATTGTCGGCTATGAAAGCCAAACAAAATAGAGGTTTGGTGGTTTTTTGGCTCGAATATTGATATTCCTGTCTGGAAATGGATTATCAATATGGACTTTGTATCAGGTCTACCTTGTTCAGCTAAGAGCCATGACTCTATTTGGGTGATCATTGACCGGCTTACTAAATCAAGGCACTTTTTGCTAGTCAAGACACTGCATTCAGCAGAGATTATGCCAAGTTATATGTTAATGAAATTGTCGCATTGCATGGGACCCCAGCTTTATTATTTCGACCGTGGCGCTACCACAAAAGAACTTTGGAAATCCTTTCAAAAAGGATTGGGTACTAGGGTGGACCTCAAAGACAACTTTTCATCCGCAGACAAATGGCTAGGCAAAGCGTACTATTCAAAATCTTGAGGACATATTGAGAGCATGTGTCCTAGATTTCAAAGGTAATTGGGATGATCACTTACCCCTCATCAAGTTTTCTTATAATAACAGTTATTATGCTAGCATTGGAATGACACCATTTGAAGCTCTGTATGGGCGAAGGTGTAGGTCACCGATTGGTTGGTTTGAAATTGGTGAAGCAGAATTGTTAGGGCCAGATTTGGTCTATCAGGCTATGGAAAAAGTCAAGTTAATTCAAGAGCGTTTGAAAATGGCTCAGAGTAGCCAGAAGTCATACATAAATGTGAGGCGAGCGGACTTAGAATTTTCAGTTGATGATTGGGTATTCCTTAAAGTCTCACCCATGAAGGGTATTGTGAGATTTAGCAAGAAGGGCAAACTCAGTCCCAGATATATTGGACCTTACAGAATTCTGCGAAAGGTCAGTTTAGTAGCCTATAAACTTGAGTTGCCCCAAGAGTTAGCCGCCGACATCCAAGTTTCATGTGTCCATGTCGAGGAAGCAGTGAGACCCGTCGTTGGTTGTTCCCGCGGATACTATACGCTAAGGATGGGTTGACCTATGAGGAGATCCCCGTAGCCATTCGTTATCGTCAGGTTCACAAGTTGAGAACTAAGGAAGTGGCCTCAGTAAAAGTGTTATGGAGAAGTTAGAAAGTTGAGGAAGCTACACGGGAAGACGAGGAGAATATGAAATCCAAGTACCCATTTTTGTTTGAAGAACAACTAGAGAACTCTCAAGGTAACTTTTCATAGCCCATGTCATGTCATGTCTCACGTTTCACGCTCATGTCATGTATCTAGCACTCACGTCTCATGTCTCATGCTTCAGCATTCATGTTTCCATGTAGTCACATCATTTCATGTCCCATGTTTCATGTTATGTTTCCTTCATATTCATGTATTCAATCCACATTCAGTCCTATTCTTAACCATGACCAATCATTCGAGGATGAATGATCCCAAGGGGGAGATATTGTAACACCTCGTACCCTAACGAGCTTACGTTCATGATTTGGGACTTAGAAGCCAAGACAAATGTTAGAATTGGAAAATTTGACCTTTAACTTCAATTGCCACAATTTTAAAGACCATAGCATGTGCCGTACATCGAGGCTGTGACGTACTTTGGGCGGGCGTATTTAGAGGGGAACTGGCAGATAGCATCGAGGTTGAAAAACCTAAGTACGGGCAGAGAAGTACGAGACGTACCTTGAGCCCGTACTTCCCCCGTTGAAATTAAATCGTCATTGGAAATTGGACCCAATATACAATTAAGATGTACAGGCCGTTCTTTGATGTACGGGATGTACATTCAGGCAATACTTTACCCGCGTAGGCCAGAAAGTATAAAAACGAGGGTTCAGTTATATTTTTACTTTTCACAATCCCACTGTAATCTAGGACGAAATCTTCTTCTCCATCCATTGAAATTCACAAAGGTAAGTTACTCCAAGCCATTCAAGTTAATTCTAACATGCATCCATAATTCCTAAACAAGGATTCAATCCTATTTAACTTAGGGTTTTCAAGAAAACCCATATAAAGGATTCAAGACTAAAGCTTGGACTTTCTACAAAGTTCGCATGACTTCTGCTTCGAGTACTACCTGGTATGTGTGTCGCTATTTACGTATGGGAACATCATTGCCACGACCTAACTAGTGGGCCATGATGGGTACCTGGGGCTGGCTACCGAGCACCACTCATCATGCTAACTATCGTACCCAACTTGGACATATATATGAAATTTCTCAAATCAAGGCTTACTATGAATGATCACTAAATACCTCCCAAAAACATATATATAACCATAGTCCCATAAAGCTACAAAAATGATGTACAAAGCATACACTAAGGAGGTCACATAACATCTATTTCACGAAAAGTATCTACGGGTTTAATGTGCACGAATCATAAGGACGACAGACCCTCGCCATGCCCCAAATATGTACACAAAAGAATATACCAATAGGCTGTACCTCCGCAGTAGTAGGTGTGCTCCATACAATTGCCGATAAGCTCCTAAGCTGCCTGTATTGCCTACTTATGGCAATGTTTTAAATACGTAGTCCATAAAGGAAAAGTGGCGCGCATTTGAAACATTGTACTGAGTATATAAGGCATGCATATCAAACAGAATAAAGAAATAAGAGAATATAAAATAAAGGGATAGCTTGTAACCGATTGCCTCTTAAGGCGAAGTCATGCATGCTAACTTTAATAATAAACAACATCGTATCATATATAAATATATAAACTGCCCGTCCATATAGGTTCGCTGTGATCGTCATTAGCCCGCATCCGGGCCTCCCGCGTCCGACGTAAACATCTCAAGCCGCCCACTAGTGGTGTCTGCTCGGCCAATTAGGTGCGGTGTAATCATCATTATAGCTGCCCACTACGCCTATCGTAGTGGTGACTGCCCGGCCAACTAGGCACGGTGTAATCTGACATATACATAATATGAAGCATGCATGAGAGTTCAAGTTGTTACACCCCGTACTTTCAGAGAAGCACTTGTTAAATTTGAACGTAAGTATGTCGAGCTATGGCTAGGTAAAACGACTTTGGATTATGAGGAACGAAGCATTATTAAGTATATTTTTTAAGTACAGGATGAATTATGATCTTGTAAGTCGTAACCGGAAAGGACAACCTTGGCATCAAAGGACATGACCATTATCAAGTATGACTAATGACAAATATCATGTATGGAGAGTTTCGAAAGATTTCGGGACCAAGCAACTCGAAAAAAAATAAGTTTGTCGAAAATTTGAAAAAAAGTTGGAAGAATTTTGGACAGAATTTTGAGTCAAATTTGGAGAGGTATATCTCTAGGTACATTAAGAGTTTTAAAGAATTTCAACAGCCTGAAACAAATTTCGTCGAGTCTAGTTTCCAAAGCAACAAACCGCTCGTCGATACGACATCGGAGTAGATAATTATGGACGTTACAAGTTAGGTTAACAGAGCAGAAACGAGCTACAGTAACAGACGTGCTACAATACCCGGACCGACTTTGGCATCTTATAAAAGGGATTTTACCTCTTATTTTTCATCCAAAACACTTCTCCAAACCTCCCAAAAATTCTGGAACCTTCCCCAACCTTCATCCACTAAACTTTAGCCCAAAATTAGTATAATCAACGAATTTAAGTCCGAACAGCGTATAGTTGTGATTATAAAATCGTATAGTGACTAGTTTTCGTTCAAGTTCAAGGGGAAAATGAAGATATCAGCAAGATTAACGGGGGTAAGGCGAATCTCTTCTTATTAATGTTAGTTTCGGTTTATTTGCGGATATAAGGTTGTTAAATAGTCGTATAACGAGTTGGTTAGTTGTGGAACTTGGAAAACATCGTGTGGGATGTTTATGGAACATGATGGTGTTGGAAATAATGTTGTTGATGTTGGTGTTGCTATTGTCATTGTTGGTTGTTGAATTATGATTTCGGGCTAGGCATATAAACAGGGGAGATACTGCCCAAATTTCGGCAGATTTTAAGGAGATTAAATTTGAAGGCCTAGGATAAGTATATAACAATGGGCCTAACCATATTATGGATGGTCTTATATGTAGATTGCCAGACTGGAAATAGGTAGGAAAGCTAAGACGTGAATTTTCAGGTATGTTAAGGTTAAACCTTTCTTTCAAAAGGCATGATCCCTATGTTTTGATTCCATACATGACACCCATAATATTTTTACTCCTAGAAATTCCAGAAGCCTATAATTCTGAAGATTCTTATGATGACTCCAATCCTAGAGATTCCCAAAGTCTAAGGTTCTCAATGATTTCATGGCATGACTGAGCGTGCTAGATAATCCTGGATTATATTTAGGATATGTGGCCTCAGCTTATGCCTGAGCGTGCTACATAATTCTTGATTACATTCAGACATGTGGTCTCGCTTATGTCCGAGCGTGCCGTATAATTTTGATTATATCTCGTGATATATGGCTCACTATGTTATGGATCATTCAAAATGAGCCATGATAGTGGTGATGATTATGATAGTGATGAAGATCCTTATTATCTGAACGAACCCAGCATATAAACGGATTCCAAAGACTCTATTCCTAGGCAGTGTAGGGATATTCGTATCCTTGACCTCTTAAGTCCTGAAGGAGCATCCATAAGTTGTACAATCTCATAACGATGTCTAATTCCCGAAGGGGACATTCATAAGGTTTCCTCATTACTATGCATTTTACATTTGATTTTTGAGTCTCGAAGGAGACAAATGAAAAGGGGAAGAATTCAAGCTTTTGAAATAAGGAAGAAGTTCTTTTGAACTAAAAGCTTGCTCCTGCGGAGTCTTTTGACGTTTTCAAAGATTATCATGCATTTTCATATTTACATACATGCACGATATCATTTCATGGGGAAGGGGAACTAGCAAGGCATTATATACGCAAAACCACTTGATCAACTCGGTATACGATGATTAGTGATACCTTGAAGTAGGCCGCCGAAGGGGCCATTATGTTATTATGCCCGAAGGGGCCGCGAAGGTGCATTATATATATATATATATATATATATATATATATATATATATATATATGCATATATAAAGTTCATATGCATATACATTATTCGAAGGAGTTGTTGCATGTGGCATTTGAGTCCGTTATTCTTTTATTATTCGAGCCGAGATATATCGTTTCGATTTGCCTTACATACTCGGTACATTATTTGTACCGACGCCCATTTTTCCTCGGGGCGCCCGTGTTTCATGCCACACAAAAAGTGCATAAAAAAGTAGAAGGCACTCGCTATAGGATGTTCTCGGATTATCAACTGGTTTGGTAAGCTCCACTTCTATTCAAAGTATTGCCAAGTCGGAGTACATATGTATATATATGTCTCATAAGTGCACAGGTATATCGGGGCCCTCGTCCCGACCTATGTTATGGTATCTTGTTAGTGTTAGAGACTTTGCGTAGCGTGTCCCGTGGATAGTGCCGAGATGTCGCCAGTCAGGTAAAGCGGCCATGTAGGTCTACGTGTTCATATGCATAGTTTTAAAGATTTTGTTGTGACCAAAAGTTTTATTTGAATTAATGACAAGGGAGAAGTCCCTGACTTGGTGAAAGAGTTTTATTAAGAGGTTTTTCATGTTTTACTTGACGGAAGTGTCATCTCATAATTTAAAGGTTCACATAAGATTGTGACTTATGAATAGAATGGTAGTATGCCACACAAGCCGAGTGTAGGTCTTCGGGCTGTCATTGCGGGCTCCTCCGGTTTGGGTCGTGATGTTAAAATGGTATCGTAGCGCTTGTCCTAGGTTGTCTGCAAAGTCGTGTCTCGTAGAGTCTTGTTTATGGGTGTGAAGCATGCCACACTTATAAGCAGGAGGCTACAGGGCATTTAAGGTGGTTACCCTTCTTTCTTATCTTAGATCGTGCTGTAGAGCTAAATTATAAGATATGAAATCCTTGAATTTAACCCGAATGTTTTTTTTTTTTGGTGATGAGTAGTTGCTTTGCTTATGTTTTGGAATGAGTGGTAAGAATTGAAGTTCGTCGATCAAGAAGGTATGTTTCCTATCTTGTCAATATTCGTATATGAGGTAAATTCTATATGGGGCTAAAGTTATGTATCATAGCGAACTTCACTTTTCGCTGCCCTACGAGACATTGGATGAGTTTTCTAGGTTGTGTGTAGGTTTGTGATAGTAAGAATTATAGAGGAGACTCAGCCAAAAATTTTTGAAGTTAAGTTACTTGAATATGTGTGTGCTGTGGAAGAAGATTAAAAGGAAATGTGGTAGCAAGACTATAAGTTTGATATGTTGAGTTGTTAGTTGTGAGTTGTTTTCAAAGGAATCTTAAAATGGTTTTAGCTTAATTATAAAGGATGATTTCTATGGAGAGGATGACTGGTGGTTCGAGGGATTCAAGAATGACTTATATCTAAGGTTTTATAGAAACAAACCCCGTGGGAGATTTAGGGAGAACTGATGGAACAGGTAGGGTGCTATGAGTTAAGTGAAAGAAGGAGGCTTATTACAATTAACATGAAGGTAACGATTTATAGAAAAGAATCTGGAATCGATTAGAGAATAATGTGTCGACTTGGGGTTAATTGAAAATTAGAGGGAAGTGTGTGACAAGGTAGGCTAAAGAAATGACAAAGAAGTAAATGATAGTCATATGAAAGGAGACGATATGGTATGTATACAAGGTCGGCTGGTACAAAAAGGGATAATCTAAAATAGCACCAAAGAAGCAAGCAAGGAAAGGTGCCATATCTGAACAAGAAAATTCGTTTACCAGTAGAGAAATAAGGAGCAAGGCAAAAGAGTACAACAATTAAGAGTGCTCACAGATCGGTAGGGAGCCGTAACAATCATGAGTTAAGACCATCTTAATGGCAACAGGTCCCAGGACGGTAGTTAGATATCAGTTTACCACTGGGTACATGCATAAGAACAAGAGGATATGGAACTAATAAATGAGTTTGACAAAGAATTGGGAGACGTGAAAGAAGACTAATGAGCCTATAGTATAAGAACATGGAGATCAGGAAGTAAAGGAGGACAACTATTTCAAGAAATTAATGATAGCATCGTAAGCGCGCAAGCTACAACATTTGAGGATAAATGTTTCTAAAGGGGGGAAGGATGTTACACACCGTACTTTCGGAGAAGCACTTGTTAAATTTGAACGTAAGTATGTCGACATATGGCTAGGTGAAACAACTTTGGATTATGAGTGTCACACCCCGATCTTACTATAGCCCGTATTTTGTACGTTTGGAAATTTCAAAGTCGACGTAGAAAGTTAAGGGCGAGACCATTTTCAAAAAAATTATTTTGATGTACGAGTTGTTAGGAATATTATTTATGCACATTATTAGTATGGAAATATTGAGAAAGGCTAAGGGTAAAAAGGGAAATTTGTAAAGTGGCATCATGGGAATAATGTGGAAGGCTAGGGGTAAAATGGTAATTTCATTACAAAAAAGTTCAAGAAAATTTTAAAAGGGCCAAAGCTTGCATGGGAAGATAAAAGGGGCATTTTTGTTAATTTTCAAGAAAAGGAAGAAAAGCTCTTAGAATGAGAAAAAAAAAAAAAAGAACGGGGGCAAAGTATAAATATAGGTGACTAAGGTGGTACAAGTTAAGACATTAAGTCATCTTTCTATCTTAAGGAAAATTTCAAGAAAAGGATGAAATTTTCTAGAAAGAGGGAGAAGTGGCCATGTGATCATATTTTTAATGGAAGGGACTAAATATAAATATGAGGGGTGGCTACTTATTTGTCATGCAAGAAACATAAGAGAGTGAAGAGAAAGAAAGAAAGAAAGGAAACAAAAAAAAAAAAAAAAAAGAGAGAGGTTCGGCCATGACCATGGAAGGTGAATAATAAAAAAAAAAAAAATCTTCTCTCCTAGAATTTCAACTAATTAGTACGTCCTCTTTAACATGGAGTGATCATTGAA
>NW_026724377.1:0-5755 GCF_029784015.1 Lycium ferocissimum
CTTTCCCCCTTTTTCCCCCAAAGGATAAAAAAGGGTGATGATGGTTAAAAAATTCCCCCCCTTAAGGGGGGATGCTACGCGATCCTTGAGGAAAGTCAGGAGGTGTCTACCATAAGCAGCTTGAGATTAAGAGAAAACCTAGACAATTGGACATCTACTCCCCTCTGGACTCCTCGGTAGAGAGATGGATTTTACTTAAAATCTTTTCCTAAAAGCAGCGACATCGGCTGAGGCCCGAATGATCGCCTTTTCTAAATTACTTCGTGTTGCTTAAAAATGGAAACGGTTTGACGTTGTTTTGGACCAGGACCACAGTTTGTAACCAATTACTCCTAAATTAATAAAAAGCCTCGATTCGTACAAAATCATTATTTTCAATAACAATAAAATTCTCGCTATAAAACCAGCGTAATGAACAGTAATAACACCTAACTCTACTTTGCCTCGCCTTTTCAATAATAACCATAATAAAACAACCGAAAATGTCATGATATGTCATGAAACGAACGAGGAAAATAGTCAGCAGGAGTACGAGAAGTACGAAGAAGCGACAATGATGCCAGAGGGGCTGGTAGAAGAGTTGAAAGAATTAGAAGAAAAGAAGAAGCCAAATATGGATGAAACCGAGGTAATCAACCTTGGTAACGAAGAGGATGTCAAAGAGACAGGAATCAGTGCTCACCTGGGGGCAACATAGAAAGAAGAGCTCGCAACTCTGTTGAAGGAATATGTGGTTGTCTTTGTTGACACCCGATTTTGTCTCGCCTTTCTTCCAAATATTTATTTGCGCTTCTAATATTTTTTGACAACTTAAGAACAATTATTTATTACAATTATTAGCTTTCTATTAATATCGTCGTTCTTCATTATCCAACTGTAGCTATTATTATTATTATTATTATTATTATTATTATAATAATAATAATAATAATAATAATAATAATAATAATAATAATAATAATAATAATAAAATGTCACTTTTTCAAACAAAAGTTAGATTTCTTGGTCATAATATTGAAAAGGAAAAAATTGTTCCCATTAATAATGTACATAGAATTTGCTTCTAAATTTCGATATTAATATCGCTAAAACTCAACTTCAAAGATTTCTTGGAAGTTTAAATTATATTTCGCCATTTTATAAAAACTTGGCTCAAGATACATCTATTTTATATGATAGATTAAAAAAGATTTCAAAACCTTGGACTGATGCCCATACGCAAGCAACAAAAAATCAAGGAAAAATTAATAATCTTCCTTGTCTTACTTTAGCCAATCCTAGTTGGCAAAAAAAAAAATTATTGAAACCGATGCCTACGATATTGGCTATGGAGGAATACTTAAACAAATTTCTCCAAATGATAAATAAGAATATTTAGTCCAGTTTTTATTCGGCAAATGGAATAATAGCCAAAAGAACTATGCTACTGTAGCAAAAGAAATACTTGCTATAGTTAAATGTGTTCTTAAATTTCAAGGTGATTTATATAACCAAAAGTTTTTGATAAAAACTGACTGCCAAGCAGCTAAATTCATGTTTAATAAAGATTGCAAACATGATGTCTCTAAACAAATGTTTGCCAAATGGCAAGCTCTTTTAGCACCATTTGATTTTGAAATTCATTATAAAAAGGGAATTGATAATAGTCTCCCTGATTTTCTCACTAGAGAATATTTAAGTTTATAACTGCTCATTTTATCATTTACGAGACCCACATCGACACCTCCCTCTAATAGAGGAAGAGGAAGAGGGACAAAAGGAACGGGAAAGGTAATCGTTCTTGCCAAAATAGGTAACAAAAGGCTAATAGCCGACAATATTGCAGAGACTTCTGGTAATACCCAAAAGCAAATCACTTACGCTGAATATCTTGCTTTTATAGAAGCACAAAAGAAAGGGGATAATATGCCCCCATCATACTCAGGTGCCCTCACAATTGATGATAACGAGGGCATTGATTCATATGAAGAAAACACTCAACGAGAGTTAATAATTCTCCTTGAGAATGATGATCTACAATGGAAGGATGAATCTTGGTGTTATATCCTGCATTTTTGTGCAATCGAATAATTCAAGACAATTGCGGGAGGACAACAAGCAAGGCCACATCTTTATTTTGTTAAGCATATGAATGGCTTATGAAGAATTTGGAAGTGGAATTATTAAGAAAGGCCAAGGACATAAAGGGAAATTCGAGACATGCCTCGTGGAATTATGGAGGAAGACGAAGGGTAAAATGGTAATTTCACAAGTGTTCAAGAAAAAAAAATTCCAAGTTGGCCGTGTGGCATGTGTGGCATATGCCCACATTTTTATTAATTAGTGGGGGCTAATTACAAAACTATGAGGAAATGTGGACCAATCTTACAAAGGAAGACATGTAGTCTTCTTTATTTATTTTAAGAAAAATCCAAGAAAATGGAAGATTTTTCTAGAGAAAGAAAGAGAGGGGTCATGTGGCCATACTTTTATTTTGAGGGGCCTATTTATAAATAATGAAATGTGGTGGAAGACTTGTGGATATATATGTGTAGGAAGTCTTCATAATTCATAAAATTCTCTAGAAAATTCAAGGAGTGGAAGAACAAGAAAAGGAGGAGAAACTTCTCCAAGGCCATTCGGCCAAGTGCAAAAATTTCCAAAAATTTCTTTAAAAATCCTTTCCTACCAATTCAAGGGTTCCTAGCAAGGTGGAGTGGTCTTTGGAGTAAGAAGAACATATATTCATACAAGTGAAATCTCTAGCCAAGTGAAGAATTGAAGAAAAAGGTGAGGTTTAACTCTTTCCTATATGTTATGGATTATTTTGTATGTGTAGTATGTAAAGAGTGGATGAAATCCATGGAAGAGGAAAACTATGGTGTGGCCGTGTATATATACATATATGTGTGTGTGTGTGTAGAAATCATGTTTTAATTATTTTATCTAGTGTTTGGTTATTATTGTTGTGGATGCTATGTTAATAATGGAAGTTGAATAGTTTTGGAGAAGTTGTAGCCATATGTGTGTGGTGTTACGTGAGTTGCGCGTGTGTGCATGGCCGTGTAGAATTGTTGAAGTGTGGAGTGAAAATGAGTTAATTTTATTTTGTATATTGGTTGTTGTTGTGTTGTGGATACTATGTTGCTAATGAATGCATAATAATCTTGTGAAGTTGTAGAAGTTGGAGACTTGTGGATCAAGTATTCAAATGAATATTATGTTCTTGCATGTATGGAAGATAATGTTGTTAGTATGGTGTTGTTGGCATATGAACTATAATGTTCTTATTGGAGTTGGAAGGTTTTGAAAGAAGTAGTATATTGATTGAGTTGTTATAATGTAACTTGGATTGAATATGGAAATTGTTAGTATGGTTGTTGATAATGTGTTGTTAGTTTGGCCGGGTTGAATTCTCGGATGGTTGTTGATTGAAATTGGCCAAATTGAACTTGGTGGAATGGAGTATATACAAGGGAGGTGCTGCCAAATTTCGGTAGCCAAGTATTATTTTAAGAATTAATTTAAAGGCACTAATCATGTTTGGTAAACATGACCAATTTGTAGATTCTCGGGTGGATTTGCGACTTGAGTTTGGAGTGGCATAAGGAGCGAAAAAATGTATGTAAGGCTTCACCCTCCTTCTTTGGCATGTCTTAGACATAATAGGCTTGAATATGCGCCTCGGGGACGATCCCATTCCTAGAAATTCGAACTTGAAATTACCTCTTTCTCATTCAATAAAATTGAATTAAGTTTGGTGTTTTATTGAAATAATTGTTTAAACGTCTCCAACGCGCCCAAATGGAACCGAGTGACCCTTAGACCTTCGTAAATGACTCCATGAAGCTCAACGTACGTAAATTGTGTATGCCACCTCAGTTGGCCCGAGGTGGGCTCCACTATCCCGAATCTCTCTTATTGTTCGTTTGGTTTATTTTCGTGCTATAATTAGAGGAAGCTTTTGGATTATTATTTTGACTACTAAATAATAGCCGTTTTTAACCGCCTCATCGATTCCAAGGCTTGTGTTCCTTTCTAAAAATTTATAAATGTTTTCTAAAATATTTATTCTCCTCTAAATCAAAGTTTAGCAAAGCTTTTGAAAGTTTTTATGACTAAAACGACGACTACGATTCTACGGTGGAAATGATGATGTCAAGATGAGGAAATATCTATGACACTACATAACATGACATGATATAGTGTGATATGATATATGTATATGAAATATGTATATGTACATGGGGACATGGGGGAAGCGGATACATGGGAATTGGGAAGTGAACTATGTTTCATTGCCACCTGGTCAGCTGGCTTATCATCCCGGACGGATGTCCCGGACGCCGGATATATGGGCGAGCCGATGTATTTCGGTGCTATGTGGGCGAGCCGACATTGTTCGGTGCTATGTTATGACTTACTACGCTATGATCAGCTATGCTATGACTTACTATGCTATGATCAGCTATGCTATGACCTACTATGCTATGATCAGCTATGCTATGACCTACTATGCTATGGCCTGCTATGCTATGACCCGATATGCTATGACCTGATATGATAAGACATGATACAACCCAGATTCTATTTTCTATGTCTATGAAAAAGAAATGTTATCCAAGAACAGACAAGCGTGCATGCTATCTGGCCTGAAAGGGCATTCCTATGTACAGGTTACTTTCTTATCTCATTAAGTGTCCTCTGATCCTATGATAGGGTTATTCATACTTTCTTCATGTTTATGCTTGCGTTGTTTATTTCCATGCCTTACATACTCGGTACACTTTTTGTACTGACGTCCCTTCTTGTGGACGCTGCGTTCATGCCGCGCAGGTCAGCAGGTAGACGGACCTGGTTCCTAGGAGCTCCATCAGCAGTAATTAGCAGCGCTCCAGTTGCCCCGGAGCCTCAGTTCTTTGGTACTATTCTTGTATATATTCGGGCGCGACAGTACTGGGCCCTTCCTATGTATATGTGTATTTGTACTATGTTTAGAGGCTCGTAGAGCAGATACGTATACAGTGATATTTTGCGTCGATGATCCTTGTCGTATAAATGTACTATCAAAGCTTGCTAGCCTATGTATATTATTATGCTATCAATGTTATGTCAAAAAAAATGGTGCAGTTCATATGGCCCACTTAGTAATAAAAAGGAAATGGTAGACAAGGGTGCTCTAAGTACAAGTATTGGGCACTCGTCGCGGCCCTAGATGGGTCGTGACACTTGGCAAATAATGCAAAGGTATTTTGATACAGCGTCATACGCTACTCCGACTTATAAATATCGGATGAACTATGAAATGATCCTATCATATACAGGGTCAGCTGAATTCCAACATTTTTATCCTGCTAATAGCAAGAAAATGTATAATTTTTCAAAAATCATCATAAAAAAGGTATTCTCTCCAAATGAATGGGGAATAAGTCCATTAAAGGACAGGGATTATATCCACCCAGAACAAAAAGTCCAAGTTAAATTCAATTACTGGGATTATGTTGAAAGCTTTAATAAAGCTCTTTTATATGAGAATCCTAATAGGAAACACTCATGGTTTATAAAAATATGTGCCAATGTTTATAAACAGGGCATACCAAATTGGTTTTATCAATGGTGGATCCATTATGGTCCAACCATTAAATCTTTACCAGAACCCTTCAAAAGTTTATATACTGAATGGGTTGATGTTTCTCCAAAAATAATAGATTTGGAAAATAATATTACTTTCTCTGAAGAAATTTCTAATATGTATTTCTTATTGAATTTTTTTGTA
>NW_026724378.1:0-5525 GCF_029784015.1 Lycium ferocissimum
TTAAAAAACCCCCACTTCATTTTATTCATTTCCATAAACGACTTCCACCTCTCCACACTCTAACCTTCCAAGTATCTCATCCACAAGAAAACCATAGAAATCAAAGAAGATCAACAACAAGAAATCAAGTGAATCAAGTGAAGGAAACCTCATGGAGATCATCTAAATCAAGAGAATCCAAGGGAGGTGAAACTAGTGGTTTTCATGCAGGCAAAGTGTAGTATTATCATCTAAGGCTTGTTCCTCCATCATCCAAGGTATGTTTTATAGTATTTTCATGATGTTAAGAGTATTATAAAGTTGAAACACTGGATTACAAAAGAATACATGAATCGGGTTAGATATGGAAGAATAATGTCATCTTGAATCGGTAGTTGAAATGAATCACGAAAATGGATACGCAGATTATAAACGCGTTATAAATGATATCTAGAGCATGAAATAAGTATTGGACATGAAAGAATGTGGAACGGGCTTAGTCATGATTTCCTGAAGAATTGAGGAGAATTGGGAAATGTGAATAACATGAATGAGTGACGATTGTCGAGTATGGTATTATGATTGGTTGGCCGTGGACGGTCGTAGGTCGATATGGAATACATGAAAAGTAGTATAAATAAAGGAAACGCTTCGATTTTTTTAGCCTTAAGAAGTACGTTCGTAATTGATTAGCTAATGACGAGACGAACCCTCTTGAAGGTAAAGACGCAAGCATCGTTGATGACGAGCCGCACAGAGCGGGCTAAATGGCAAAGGTATGTAACGCTAATCCTTTCCTTCTAAGGCATGAATACATGTATGCATTTCCTCCTCTCCTATGAGATTCCTATCTCCAAGAAAGTTAAGAGTCCTCGCTATGAATAGCTACACGAAATAAGAGATATGCGACGAATATAATAATGATGATAGAAGTTAAAGTCTAGAGATTGCCATAGTCTCATGACGTGACGATCCTATAAGGTTAACGACGCTATAGGTATAATCTATCGACGATGATCATTATTCACACTCACCTTATGCTTGTTCCTTCAAGGTGGGGGCGTAACACTTACGAAAGTTCGTAATGTTATCGTGGGTCCACGACCTTACGTCACCCCAACAAAGATACGGTTGCCCCTAAGCTCCAAGACATAGGTTGACGAACCGTACGTGTATGTGTAACTAAGAATGATGATATATAGAACTATATTAAGCCACGATACGCCCATGAAATGAATGATAGTGATGTTAAGTACGATAAAACCATGATATGCTTATAAGACGATTCATAATCATAAATCTACAAGATGTACGATAATGAGTATATGGTATGTATGCACAAATATATGTTTGATGATGCTAGAGTAAAACAAAGCCACAATATGTCTATGAAATGAGTGATACTTGTTATATCCCGTATTTGATGCGTTCGGATAAGTCGGGATGATTGCGAGAAGTTAAGGGTTAGACCATTTTTCAAGATTATTTTTGTGCAACGTCGTTGGTGAATATTAATTATGAACACTATTATTGCATGGAAAATATTGAGAAAGGTTAAGGTTAAAAAGGGAAATTTGCAAAACAGGTTATGAAAATAATGCGGAAGGCTAGGGACAAAATCGTAATATTGAGAAAAGTCGAGGGGCAAAATGGTCATTTCACGGGCATTCATGAAAATTCCACAACAAGGGGCCATATTGGCCATGTGACTAATAAACAAAATAAAGAAAAAGATGACTAAGAAGTCATCCTTTTTAAGAAAAATTTCAAGAAAATTCTAGAAAGAAAAAAGAAAAGAAAAGAAAGAAAAATCTAGAGAGGGGCATGTGCCCCCTCACATGACTAAGGGAATTAAATATATGGGAGTCATAATCTTTTAATGGAAGACAAAGCAAAAAAAAAAAAAAAAGAAGGAGGGAGGAGAAAGAATGGCCAATTCGGCCAAGGTGGAGCAAAATTGCTCCCTTGAAATGTTGCTCCAAAAATTTGTCTCTTGATGTATTTCCACCAATTCAAGGGTGCTCTTCAACATGGTATAGTTGTTGGAGCAAGAAATTTCCCCTTTGTTGCAAGTTGGCAACTTTAGCCAAGTTGGGAAGTTGTGAAAGAAGGTATGATTTCATTCCTTTTTATGGATTGTGAAGGTTTTGTTTATGTTATGGAATGTAGAAATGAGTAGAAATCATGAAAATATGGAAGTTTGCATGGTATTAGTATGCATACATGTTGGGCCGTGTGTGTGTGGTTGTGTTGAAATGATGAACTAAGTGTATTTAGTATGATTATGTGTTGTTGTAATGTGTTGTAATGTGTAGAAAAGAATGGAAATCCATGAAAACCTATGGATTGTGTATGTGGCCGTGTGGCATGGAGAATTGGAAAGGAAATGAATTCATTTTATTTAGTGTGTTAGTTGTGTTGTTGTGGCCTTTGTGGTGTAAATGGAAGGTTTATGGTTGAAGTCGGCATGAAAATCCATTGTTAAGTTGTTGAAGGAAACTATATGATTTTATTCTAGTTTTATGTAAACACGAAAATGAAGTTATTAAGGTGCATATTATGGCGATTGTTGATGGAATTGGAAGATGGAAACATGCTATGAATATGTGTGTTAAAGATTAGACGTTTTGGATGTAATATGGTTTTGGTGGAAAGTTGGTATATTTTGTATATCTTGTGAATATCTGGTAGAAATGATATGGAATGTTTCCGGATTGTATTTGAATGATCTTGGATCAATAAATAAATATGAGAACGTTGACATGAAGTTGGGAGCGTGAAATTGGAATGGGGGTTATTGCATAATGTAGAAAAGAAGGACACTTATGTTAAAATGTATTGTGTTGTGATTTTTGATGTTATTGGAAATGCTTTGGGTATTGTGTTGATAAATTTGGGCCGAGCCATATTCTCGGGATGGTGCATTTACAGGGGAGGTGCTGCCGAAATTTCGGCAGACAGAAACAAGTTCAAGATTGGAGTTTTAAAGCTTCATGAATAGTAATTGGTAAACATGACCAAATCACAGATTTTGGCGAACTTTGGACGAGGATTTGGAGTACCGTAAGCGGCGGAAAAGGTACGTAAGGCTTTCCCCTTTCTTCTTTGGCATGTCTTAGATATAGTAGGCTTGAACACGTACCTTGGGGACCACTCTAATCTTAGAAATCCGAGTTTGAATTTAGTTACTATTCATGCAGTAAGATTGAATTAAATGGCTTATGCTTTTTGTAAATAAATGTTCAAATGCTCATAACTGTGAAAACGAAAGTGAAATGACTTGGAATTTTCGACGATAACTTAATAAGACATAATGACCACTCTTTGATGTTCGTTACCCGGTTTGACCAGAGGTGGGCCCACAACACCCGAGACATACGTATAGGGTTTTATTTGCCCTATTTTAGTACGATAATTAATGAAAACTTTTGACTAATGTTCTGAGCTTGTTATGAGTATCTGGTAACTTAGATGTGGATGCGCTGATTTGACTATTCTGTTATAAACACTCCGACACGAATGATCTGATGTGAAAATTTGGGTAAGCAGTCCGGTGTAAATATTCTGAAATAGAAATTCGTTATAGGTATACGTATATAAGTATTCCGCCATAAGTATCCGGATATGAACATTCTGGTACGTGTGTCTGATATGAGCCTTCTGATCTGAGTATTCTGATATGAGCGTCTGATATGAGATTTCTGATCTGAATATTCTGCTATGAGCATTCTCTGTAAGTCTTAATGTTCTCCACATACGACCCCCGGATCGCTTGGAAAGTCCGAAGAGGTTTCTGTATGTTAAATGCTTATGACTCTTCGATGCTAATTCGGAAGAACCCGAGAGTTGTTCTGAATCCTCAGATGTTAATAAGTGTATGTATTCATCGAGTCTGATTTCATATGCATATGTTTCTGCACTACTCGCTCGCGCGCGACTCAATGTATCTTTCACCGAGTCCCGGCCAGGGCATGTTATGATCTCGTGTGTACGTTTCGATACGATTCGATTCACCGAGTCCCGGCCGTGACATGTTCTCGTGCGCACTTCTCTGCATATATTCACCGAGTCCCTCGTACTTGCGGGCCGGGACACGTTATCTGTATGTAATTATGATGTGATGTTATGGGGACGGTGGCCAGGATGGCACATGATTACTACTCACCGAGACCCGCAGTAGAGGGCCGGGACACGTTATGTATACATGATTCTGATATGCATGATTTTATCTACCGAGTCCCTTAATAAAGGGCCGGGACACGTTGTTTGCATATATGACATCTGATTCTGCTATACATGATCCTATTCACCGAGTCCCTTAATAAAAGGGCCGGGACACGTTATTTGCATATGAGACATCAGGTTCTGCTATACATGATTCTAATCACCGAGTCCCTCATTAGAGGGCCGGGACACGTCATACACCTTTGAGATTTATGATGTTGACATACATTCTGTAATCTGTCCGATATATGTCATCTTCTGAGACTTCGGTATGTTTTGTACTCTGTCCGATATCTGTCAGTATCTGTACGATCTATATGTTCTGTATTGTATTCTGTCCGGTACATGACCTCTTCTGGACATTCTGTACGCTCTGTACTTCGTCTAACGTGTGACATCACGGGTTCACTCGGTATTTCTGGCACCTCTTCGGACATGCGGTCTGTGATTATAAATAAGTATTTTGGTACTCCGTTTGATCCGTTTATTTTCTGTATACTTTTGACATATGAGCAGTACGTGTAGGTTGTGTCCGAAATGTAAGTATCCGTCGTTCGAGTATGTATGTACTTGATAGTTCGTATGCGTTTCGTTATAGATCCGTTTTTCTGTATTGTATGCCTTACGTACTCAAGAGACATTTTCCGTACCGACCCCCTCGTCTTCGGGGCTGCGTTTCATGCCGCGTGTACTCCTGCATGAGCTGATGTTATTATAGAAGACGTTCCAGCGGAGATGGCAAGCTCCATTTTCCCGGGTGCTGCCGAGTCAGAGTTTGTCTGTTATGATTTGATTTTCTGGATCTGTGTTAGAGACTTTGCAGACAGCATTGTGGGTATGGTGTGTCAGTCTGTTCGGCTCCATCGACCGACATGTTAAGTTATGTTATGTAGTAAATTTGTACAATTACGTATTTTTTCAAGTTTGAAAGCTTTATTATGTATTTCATGATTATTCCGCTAAGAGATCCGAAAGAAAAAAAAAATTATGTGTACAATAGGAATCCGTGGGTTCGCTCGGCTCCGGATGTGGGGTCGGGTGCCCATCACGTCCCTTGGAAATTGGGGCGTGACAATACTAATGAGCCTATGATGCATGTACGATGTTATATCCCGTATTTGGAACGTTGGGACGATTCGGGTTAACTATGATAAGTTAGGGTAAGACCATTCCGGATGCGAAGTCGAGACGTTTTTGACCTTCGATTGTGTTGTAAGACCTAAGTGTGCATGAGTTTGTTGGCATGGAACATTTAAGAAAATTCGGGGACCAAAGATGGAATATGTGGAAGTTGCCAATTATTGGGGGCCAGGCCACATGGT
>NW_026724379.1:0-5666 GCF_029784015.1 Lycium ferocissimum
AGTAGATAAAAAAGGTCCCAAATTTCTATAGCCTTAGTAAGTATGTTTTTTTACGATGACATAACTAATGTCGATATGAATTCCTATCAAGGTATAGACAAGCGCATTAAGGAGAACGAACAAGGAGTAGCTAAGCGACAAAGGTATGTGAGGCTAATCCCTTTACTTCTAAGGCATGAGTCTTATGGCATGAATTTCCCTTTTTACTATGAATGTTCCATCTCCAAGAAAGTTAAGAGTCCTCTCTCATGAATAGCTATACGAGATAAGAAATATAAGATGAATACAAAAATGATGATAGCAAGCTAAAGTCTAGAAATGCTATAGCCTATGATATGATGCCTCTAAGAAGCTAATGATGACATTTATGTAATTTAATGACATTGGTCATTGTGCACACTCACCTTATGTTTGTTCCTTCGAGGAGGTAATACGTAAGAATGCTCATAATGACATCGGTGGGTCCACGACCTTACGTCACCCGATAAAGTATGAATAGCTAAGAGTCCCTATGCATGTATTTTCAGATAAGATATGATGTCAAGCATACTATGATAAGCATACTATGATAAGCATGTTATGATAAGCATGATGTAATGAGTATATGATGATATCACACCGCGCCTATATGGCCGGGCAGTCACCGCCAAGGCGGGCAGCCATACACACCATGGCCAAATGGCATGGGCAGACACCACTAGTGGGCGGGTACGAGATAATATCCTCGGACGCAGGGATGCCCGGACGCAGTGCTATTGATGATGCTAATGATATTGATTATTACACCGCACCATATGGCTCGGCAATTATTACGCTTATGTGTATATATGATATGATGATGTGTACGAAAGTAAGTCAAAGATGCATGATCATCTTTATGATTCAAATTTACATAGTATTGCTCCTTGTTTTATGCCTCCTCGCTTATGATGCTTCATTATTGTTTATGCTTCACATACTCAGTACAATATTCGTACTGACGTCCTTTCTTCGGACGCTGTGTTCATGCCCACAGGTAGACAGGAAGGTGGCCCAGACTCATAGGAGCTTTGTCACACCCTAATTTTCGATAGGGCATGATGGGCACCCGACCCTTACCTAGGGCCGAGCGAACCCGCTCACTTTCTAATACTCATAATCATACTGGGCCCGCAAAACATAACATAAGCACATACTGAAAATTTTCGGAAAACAAACATGCCTTTCTTTTTTTTTCAAATCAAATAAAATCTGTAGTCATAACAAATCTGTAACATACTGCCTAATAATGCATCGGCTTACATAGCCGCTTACAAAACTGACATATCACACACACGACATTGTCTGCAAAGTCTCTACCAACATCTCGGATACCATACAAAAGACTCGTACTCCTGCGAAGACTCCGAGGAAATGGAGCTCGCCAATCCAAACTCGGAACGTCTCTCGCTAACATCACCTACTCGTTCGTGGGTACCGCGCGGCATGAAACGCAGCCTTCGAAGAAAGGGGGGTCAAGATCAACATGTACCGAGTATGCAAAGTTATAAGATACAAGAACAACCGAGTCAAAAATCGAAATGTATACGTAAAATAAGTGCATATCCGAAATACCAAAACGTTTATTTTCAAGACACAAATTATGCATAGGGTCGCATCACATCACATACCACGCACAAATACCCAAAATGTAATATCACATCACATACATCATGACAAATACCCAAGCCGTAATATCACATCACATACCGCGGCCAAATACCAATGCAATGTCACATCACACACCGCGGTCAAATACCTGAAATGTCAATATCACACATATACACATATACACATACCGCGCAATATCCGGTCAATATCACACATACCGCGGTCAAGTATCCAGCGGTCAATATCACACATACCGCGGTCAAGTATCCAGCGGTCAATATCACACATACCGCGGTCAATATCACACATACCGCGGCTAAGAATCCAGCGGCAACATCACACATACCGCGGCCAAGAATCCAGCGGCAACATCACACATACCGCGGCCAAGAATCCAAATGGCAACATCACACATACCGCGGCCAAGAATCTAAATGCAATATGTAACGCACGAGCAGAATCGTGAGTAACCAAATACAATTTAAATCATTTTCAAAGACTCAATAGGTTAATCAAAACGAACCACCATTTAAAAGCCGACACAATAGTCAAATCCAGTTTCCTCCTAGCGACACTTGGGAACAGATCAAACAGAACTTTAGTTACAAATCGGGGGTCGTATCAAAATCATTATGTTACAAATCGTAGTTACGTATCAAAATCATATGCATGAAAATCCTTATTTCAAACTCGACGGATAAATAAGTAATCATACCTTCTGGGGTCGGAAGGATAGTCATATTAAGTTCTTTCAAAAATAGGTCGTTAAAACCAAACGTAGAAAAGTCGCGTGGACCCACGAACGAGCGTCACCAATCCGGGCCCGCCTATGAAAGTTAAACCATTATACGTTATGAAATCATTTGCGAAAATATCGAAGCGATCCGAGCCTTTCGTGAAAGTTACGACGTTCGTAGTTTCGAAACGTTTAGGAGCAAAACTTTTTGGAAACAAACCTTTTATGAAACTTCGAAATTTAGTCATACAAAAGACATAAGATCCTTTCGAACAAACCGCATACATAGCATTTCAAATCCAATCGCATCAAAGACATACGGTCCATAGCTTGACCACATTAAGGATGCCAACATCAAGAAGCAAATACAAATCATAAACATGCTCGGAACTTCGGAATAGAGTTGCCCCCAAGACTCATAACATATCATAGCTTACTTGCGTCTAGGACATGCCAAAAGGAAAGAGGGATAAGCTTTACATACCTTGATTGCTTCCTAAGCTAATCCAAACTCAAGTCTCGGCTTCTCAAAATCTACAACACGTCATTAGACACCAAGCATTAGTCATAGGCAAATTTTAATCCCATTTTAAGCTCGCACTTTATTTACGGGGTAAATTTGGGCGCATTTCCCCGTAAATTCAACACCCCCCGAGAATTCAACTCGGCCAAATATCCAACAACAATACCAACAACAATAATACCAACAATTTCATATCAAACTAGAATTAAATCCATCCTTAAATTACTTCCAAAATAGCCCAATATACATTCGGATGCCAATGCTTATATACACTTTTTTTATTTCCGTATATCCATAGTATAACAACAACAACAACTACAGCCAATCCCATGATATTTCAGCCCACAAAATACTTCATAACAACCACCAAACAAGCCCCAAAATATCACCGCAAAACAACCACAAATATCATACTCAAACAAGCCCAAAATATCGTCACAAACTAGCCACGAAAATTACATAAACCAGCCCCAAAATATTGTCACAAAACAGCCACGAAAATCATGTAAAACAGCCCCGAATATCGGCACAAAACAGCCCGGTATACCCTTTGTATACAATATCTTTATACACTTTATTCTCCCAAATTCAAGAACAACAACTTATCAACAACATCAACAACAATGTCATCAATTATTATGCATCATAATTTAGCTAATTCCATCCATTTAATCCACCTAAAATAGCCCCTTAATCCATAATTCAACAACATCAATACAACAAACTATAACTCTATTCTTATTCCCTAATCAAACTTAATAAAGAGAGGGATTTGAAGATTCATACCTTGCTTTTATGAAAGTAGCCAAATCTTCATCATTTTATTGTCTTCAAACTCACTTCAACACAAAACAAAATTATAATCGCGCCTACGCGCTGCTCTGGACCTCTAAGTTAGCATTTGGTTGCTTGAAATTGGTGCAAAATCCTCAATTCCATGAGAATAAGAGCCCTTTTGGAGGCTGAAGTTTCTGGAAATTTTGGGACATTTTGTGCTGAAAAAAAATGAGGTTTCTGTCCCTTTTAACAAAATGCCAACGTCGGTTTCACTGTAGCTACATTACTGTAGCGGTGCTGTAGCGGTACTGTAGCGGTACTGCGGGAATGTTGTTTCTGCGTCAACAGTTCAGTTTGTAACGTCTATAATTCTCTACTCCGATGTCCTATCAATGAACGGTTTGTTGCATTACAAACTAGACTCGACGAACTTCATTTTAGGCTTTTAAAACACCTTAAAACTCCACATATACTATGAGATATGCCCCTCCAAAGTTGATTAAAAATTCACCCAGCATTTCCCAAATTTTCGTCGAGCTTATTTTCTCACTCTACTCGATCTCGAAATATTCCGAAACTCTCCATACATGATATTCGTCATTCGTTATACTAATAATGGCCATGTTCTCGTGTTTCAAAATACTCTTTCTCGATTACGACTTACGAGGTCGTAATTCACCCTTTTTCTTCGTTGTTACGTACTTTCCATGGTTTGTGCCTTTCAAAACATCATGGGACGTCTCCGACACTCCATTACTACGATGAGGTACATGCCATACTTATGCTCTGAAAACGCGGGGTATAACATAGCAGTTGATTTGAGAGCACTCCATATTCCGGAAGTGCCACAGATTTCTCTTTTGGTATATATATATCTGTATATTCATGTTTTTGGGCATGACGGGGTCCTGTCCCGTCCAGATGTCTAGTATTCCAGTAGAGGCTCCTAGATGCGCAGTGTGGGTAGTCTGGTCCCATGGCTTTTATGTATATGCATGTATATATTATTTTGGATAGCCGAAGGGCTTATGTTTATAAAAGTAAATGTATTTCGTAGAAATTTCAGCTTTACATGATTATGAGCATATAGTATGAATAATAGCAGTAAGGTAAGGAGCGGTGTTCGGTGGTTAGCCCCGGATACCCGTCGCGGCCCGTAGCTCGGGTCGTGACAAAAAGGTAAGGTTTAATCTTGTTTTTATATGTTATGGATGGCTTGTGTATATTGTAGTATGTCAAAATGGATGAAATTCATGAAATATTACATGTTGAAGTTGGGCCGTGTGAATGGGTTATAGCCGTGTAAGTGTGTGTTGTGTAGGAGTGAGGAATTAATTTTATTTAGCATGTTTGGTTGTTGTAGTGTGTTGAAATGAATGAAAATCATGAAATTGGTAGGTTGGGGTGGTGGCCGAATATGGCCACCCTTGTGTGGTTAAGAATGAATTAATTCTATTTAGTATTTTGGTTGTCGTCGTTATGGATTTTATGATAAAAAATGAGAGTTTAATGATTCAAGTTGATGTTGTAATTGTTGCCGGCTGATTTGGAAGTTAATGTGTTTCTAATGTAGTTTTTATATTTATTAGAATGACATTGTTAAAGTGGGGATTGTTGGTGTAATTCATGAATTTGGGAGAGAGGAATGTGTGTTATGTTGTTCTCGGGTTTGGGGTGATTTTCGGGTGAATTGGAGTGTTGTTTGGGAGGTTTGAAATATTGTGTGAATTGTTTAAAATGTTCTTGAATGTTGTTGGTATGGGTTCGGACTAGTATTTGAATGTATGAGCGTTGATGTTGGCTTGAATGTAAGCCGTTGAATTGAATATAATGAATGTTGTTGGATTATGTAGAAAGGGCTACTAATGTTAGAATGCGTTCTAAATTGATTGTTGATGTTGCTAGAATGATTTTTGGTGTTGTTGTTTTTGATTTGGCCGAGTTGAATTCTCAGGGTTGTTGCATTTGCTAGGAAATGCTGCCCAAATTTTCGTAGAATTA
>NW_026724380.1:0-71623 GCF_029784015.1 Lycium ferocissimum
TACTATTACACAATCTGCGGAAGAAGGGGTGCAACCAGGGCCGCCCTTCGGCAAAAAGGGTGGGGGGCCCGGCGGGGCTGGCCCGGAAAAAACTCCCGTTCCCCCGCCCTTTCTCGGAAAAAAGGTAAGAAAAGAACGGACCCCCCCGGGTCATCCCTATGCCCCCTCAAAAAAGGGCATCCAAAAAACCGCCAGCCCCCGGATCAAACCGACGAACCCGACCCCGAAAATCAGGGTTTTGGGGGTTTGGGACCCCCACTTCGTCCCCCCGTTTTGGTGGGAGAACGGGCCCCCCCGGAGAAAAAAAAGGGGTGGGACGGATTGCCGAGATGTAAAGCAAAGAGCAATATCACATATATATACACGGGAATCATGGACAAGATCCGAACTCATAAGCCGAATTGAATTGCGTGTACTTGCATGAACTAATATCTGCATGTACTTGTATGAACTAGTATCTGCATGTATCTGTATATCTAACAATGCCTCTGTGGGGTATAATATGCATGCTCGTGCCTATCAATGAAGGTCATACATCTGTTTATAGGTGCGTATATAACGCCTGATATACGTGCGTATATAACGCCTGTCTCTTTTCTCATATCATATCGGCCTCTCTGCGGCCATCATCATGTACATCTTTAACGATACTTGCGGCCTCGATTCTCATATCATCATAATAGTGCACCGATCGTGGTAATGCGTATATAACGCCTACTCCTTTCCATACCCCATATACATAGGGGTGTTCATGGTTCGGTTTGGGTCGGTTATTGGTTAAAATCATAACCAAACCAATTTAGTCGGTTTTTAAATGTCTAAAACCATAACCAAACCAAGTAAAATAATAACCACGGTTTGGTTATTGTCGGTTTGGTTCGGTTTGGTTCGGTTTTAATTTATGACTAGCCGTGACAATTTAAATATTCTCTCTCTACATTCTTCAAATTTCTTATGAAGCTCTTTTTCCTCACAGCCCACAAGGGGCGAACTTTGCTGCATATTGAGGGAAAGACATCCGATGGCAATGTAAAATGAAAAAGAGATAGTAGGATTTTTACTTTTTACCCTTATGGTTACGACTTATTAGAGTTGGGCTTGGATTGTTGGACTTGGACATATTCTTTTAAGACGTGGGCCTTAAAATAAGTAGACCAAAATTAAATTAATAATTAAAAGGTATAAAAAATATCTTTAATTATTTATGAAAAGTTAATATTATACATATAAATAATTATAAATTTTATGTATATAATTATCGGTTTGGTTCGGTTATTTATTCGGTTATTTTTTTTTACTATAACCATAACCAAACCAAATATTATCGGTTTTTCAAATTTAAAACCAAACCAAACCAAATGTCGGTTTTTTTATTCGGTTTGGTTTTGGTTTTAACCAAAACTGTGAACAGCCCTACATATACATATAATAGTTGCGTATATAACACCTTCTGGTCACGGGTCAACATACATGCATATCTATATATATATAAATGAATGTAATGCATGAATAATTGTATACATAAAACTGGACCCATGCACAGAAGGAATAATCATAAAGGGGGTACATGAACATCAAGGACTGAAATACTCCTATACTTCTAAGAGTAGAGTAATATGAAATCTCACTTACTCGCTTTTTGGATCACATCATAGGATCATGCCAAAAGAAGGTAAGGATAGCTATAACATACCTTGACGTATATCAAATCGTCCAACTCCTACTTCTCGACCTGTAAATCTACAATTAAGACAACATAGACCTTCATTAGACTAGGTACTTCACTTGCTAACCTCCTTTAGATGCATAGAGAGCTTAACGAATCATGAACAACATTTCTCTCATAAGCTTAACAACTCTTCAACTTCTCATTCACTTTAATACCAACCATAACAACAATAACAACACTTATATATCAAAATATATTCCAATCCATTCCCAATCATCTCTTAAAATAACTCTAAGTTACTATTTTGTCTTTTGTCACTTACCACTTTCACAACTACCCCCTCTTGACTTAGAATCACTAAAACTCTTGATACTCAACTTAAAAACAAAGGTAGAAATCATTTACATATCTTGAGGGGTCAAGATTCCCAAGAATCACTTCACTTTAATTCCCTAAGCTCCACAACTTGAAGAAACCTAGAAGCAACCTCTTCTTCACCATCTCGGGTTTACGGGGTCCGGTCTTGTCAAATCTTCACTAATGTGATGAAAAATATTGGGAGAGAATGTATTAGGGTTTTTTCGATTTTGGAAGGAGGAAAATATGAAATGAAGTCGTGACCCACATATTTATACTTGGAGAATTAACTGCTTCAGCGGTGCGGTTCGACGAGCGGGTCGACGACCCGTCGACGTGTCGAGGGTCCATCGACGTGCTCATTGACCTGCGCCTGTAGAATGCAGGGCTGTGGAACCCTGTCGACGCAACGACGGCCCGTTGACAGGTTCGACGACCCGTCGATCATGACTGGTGTCTACAGACTTTTCCAATTCAGTTCAGATCGCGTCGATTCGATTCGTTCAACTTCTAATCCAGTAAATCACCAGGAATACCTGCTGGTACCATTGCACACGGGGTAGGACACTTTCTATCTCCAAAACTCGGGCTCGGGTCTCAATTCCCAAGGCCTACCCAACTAGGAAATCATAAGTTCTACCACTACGAAAATGAGGGGTGTAACAATATGCAATTCACATTCTAAAGTCACGCGTGCATACAGAAACAGACATAAGGATAATGAGGCCTTGAGCCTAATTTCAAAAGGGAAATCATACCCAAACACAATGAAGCCATACAAGTTAAATTAGACACATAAGGGGTAAATGCCCAACAGTGAATAAAAGTAAGCAAGGCCAAGGACTAACTGAGATTCTATACCAACACACATTTAGAGATCCATACAAATGATATACCCTTCTATTCTGACACATCAAATATCTTATGCTCATGTATATACACAGAATATATCTCATATATCAAGGTTTATTCATGAAAGGGACTTAATCATACAAAGGGACAAAAAACAACCAGGAGACATGTTCATCATCTAGTATACATTTAGGCTTCAAGCTACATATCATTGAGAAACCCGTTCGATACATTAGACACGATGGGTCACAAATGTACCATCTTGAAAAGTTTGAAATCTTCAAGAACAATTTTTACCAAGGGTAAGACAGAAAAGAATGTAAGTTAAAGTTCAACACTTTAACCTTTTAATGGCCCGTATACAAAGGGACCAGCTTCTCCACATATTGCAACTGCCCATTACTTCAGAAACTCTCGCCCCTTATGTATGGAAACTGCCGAAAACTGTTTTTGATCGGGAACAGTTATATATATGGCATAATCTAGTTCTGGTCTCTAAGCACAAATCTTCTCTAAATTTCACACCATAAAAAATGAGGTTGAGTGCTTAGAAGACTCATCGGAATTGGAAAACAACGCCGATGACGCCAACTCCGTTACAATGGCTGAAGGTACGCCACTCTTTTGCCGCTGCGCTATTGCTCTATAATGTCTTACATTTGGTATCAGAGCATACTTTTACCTCTGCTTTGTTGGTTTTCGGAATTTGCAAAAAGTCCTTCAAAATAGGTCTTAATTTTCAGATCTGTTTTTGAAACTTTTGATGCAAACTAATGTCAAAAATCAGAAGGAAATTGATTTTCTAACATTTTTGTGTTTTCAAACACTATATTTGTCGTCTGTAATGAAAAATATTTGTCGGGTCTGAAAACAATTTTAAGACCGGGTCGGAACGACCCGCCAGAGGTTGAAGACGACTCTGGTTTTCAAAGGAAGAGCATTCTGTACTTACTGTTATAACCTTTTAAAAGGATTAAATTGGTAATGCACAAGTTTCTAGGTACTTTCGTTTGTTAGTATCTTTGCCTAAATTTGCTAGCAAAGAAAAAGGAACAATCCCTTATCTTTCCACGTGAGAATGCTTAGAGTTCCTTTGCATTATTCTTCGTCACTTTAGTTTCTCTATTTGACACAACTTGTGAAAATTCTTTAAAGTTATTAAATCTGGCATGAATTTTCATTTTGTGCTGTCAAATTTAAGAGATTTTAGTTATATTCATGTGCTTGAGTTATGTTCTGGTAACTATATCACTTGTTGCTTAGTACATATTTTTGGCACGTGAAATTCAATTTTATTGCATAAAGTAATTAGCAATAGATTTTGAATAAATCTTTAAATTTAATGTCAAGTGATCCATATATTCTTATTTAAATAAGATATAGCCACAACAACCTTGATTGAATAAGATTATATATTATATTTAGGATCACATAAGGAAATTATAGACATTAAATAAGGATCAATGTTTAAGTGATCTATAATTTTATTTGATTGAAGATTATCCACATCATCTTTAATTGAATAAAATTTTAAAGTTAACGATCACACAAAGAAATTTTAGACATTAGAATTGTGATTAATTATGCACGATATAATAATTAAAGTACCTTTATTATTGGGTTGCATAATTAATTAAGATGAAATGTTAAATACTTTTCATAATTACCCACAGGAATTATGAATGAGAGTTTGATAGTTTTATCGTAAAGATGGAATATCATGCTAGTGAATCGATAATTCTATCGTAAAGAATCAATCTTATTGAATTATTTATGTCAGAAGATTCAATTTTATATTATTTGCCTCAAATTTATTAAGCATGTATATATTTTTGTAGTTATACAACCTGCGAATTTCTCTGATATTTGTGATATTCCCGAACTGAATGGTGAGAACTATAAGATCTGGAAAGAGAGAATTCTTCTTCACTTAGGGTGCATGGACATTGATTATGCTATCAGGAAAGACGAACCACCTATTAATGAAATTAGCACTCAAGCTGAGATTGCTCTTCATGAACAATGGGAGTGCTCGAACCGTTTAAGTGCTATGTTCATTAAGACCAAAATCTCTGCTGGTATTCGTGGTTCTGTCGAATAGTATAACAATGTCAAGGCATTACTGAAGGCTATAGATGAACAGTTTGAGACTTCAGATAAGGCACTTGCTAGCATCCTGATTATGAAATTCTCATCAATGAGGCTCATCAATGTGAGAGGTGTGCATGAGCACATCATGAATGTGCATGAGCACATCATGAAAATGCGATACTTAGAAGCTCAGCTAAAGACTCTTGAGGTTGAAATGTCTGAAACTTTCCTTGTGCACTATATTTTGAACTCTCTTACTTTACAGTACGGCCCCTTTAAGATCTCCTATAACACACATAAAGATAAATGGTCTATTAATGAACTTATGGCCATGTGTGTTCAAGAGAAGGGTCGATTGCTGATGGAAACAGGAGAAAGTGCATTCATGGCTACTAAGGGAAAGAAGACCTACCAAGCCAATAAGAAGTGGAAAGGAAAAGCACCACTTGAACCTGAACCTGATATCAGAAAGAATCCAAGTGTCGCTTCTGTAGAAAGAAGGGGCACATAAAGAAGGATTGTATCAAGTATCAGAAATGGCTTGAGAAGAAAAGTACTTCAATCTTTCTTGTATGTTATGAAGCTAATATGGTTGATGTTAATCATAAGATTTGGTGGATTGATTCTGCTTCTACAATCCACATTATGAATTCCTCTATTATATGGCATTGGAGATTAGTACATAGCTCTGCAGATAGAATCAAGAGATTAGTAAATGATGGAGTACTTAGTACTTTAGATTTTACTGATTTTGATATAGACCAACAAGTCAAAGAAATGTGCCAAGAGGAGTTCCACCATATTAGAAATCATACATTCAAATATATGTTGTCCAGAAATGGACACATATGGTCAGAAATACTTTATCACCTTTATAGATGATTACTCACGATACACGTATCTCTATATGCTTCATAATAAAAGCAAAGCATTACAAGCCTTTAAAGTTTTCAAGGCTGAAGTAGAGAAATAATGCGGAAAGCAAATTAAAATTGTGAGAACTGATACAGGTGGTGAGTAATATGGTAGATACACTGAGGATAGACAAGACCAAGGTCCGTTTGCGAAGTTTCTTCAAGAAAATGGGGTTGTTGCCCAATACACTATACCTGGTTCTCTAGATCAAAATGGTGTAGCAGAAAGAAGAAACTGAACATTATTGGACATGGTGCGTAGTATGCTAAGTAGCTGTAAGCTACCTAAGTCATTGTGGATTGATGATCTTAAGACGGTAGTGTATATATTAAATCGAGTTCCAACTAAGGCTGTCCCAAAGACACCTTTTGAATTGTTCAAAGGTTGGAAACTGAGTTTGACACATATACGAGAATGGGGATGCCCGTCTAAAGTTAGAATCTATAACCCACAAGAAAAGAAACTGGATCCTAGGACCATTAATGGATATTTGATTGGATATGCCGAAAGTCTAAAGGATACAGATTCTACTGTCCATCTAATAACACTAGGATTGTAGAATCACGAAATACAAAATTTCTTGAGAATGACTTGATTAGTGGGAGTGATCAATTTCAGAATACAAATTCTGTAAGAGATCAACCTTCTACTTCAAGATAAAGATTGGTTATCATTCATAACACCCCTCAAGTACAACCGGGTGTTGAGGAAACAATCAATGAGATTCCACAAGTTACTGAAAATATTCCAGTAGATCAAGTTGTTCAAGAAATTTCAGAAATTATTGAACAACAAGTTGAACAACATGATCCTCAGGAAAATGTTAACACAACATTAAGGAGATCTACTAGAGAAAGAAAATCAGCAATTCCTAGTGACTATGTTGTGTATCTGCAAGAATCTGACATTGGAGTCAAAAATGAACCTGAGTCTTTTTCTCAAGCCATGAGTTGTAAAGAGTCTGAATTGTGGTACAATGCCATGAAAGAAGAGATGAATTCCATGAAAGGTAATAAAGTCTGGGATCTTGTTGAGTTGATTAATAGTGTAAAAACCATTGGATGTAAATGGGTCTTTAAAACTAAAAGGGACTCATCAGGAAAACTAGAAAGATATAAAGCAAGACTCGGTGCTAAAGGATTCACTCAACGGGAAGGAATTGACTACACTAAGACTTTTTCTCCTGTGTCTAAAAAGGATTCCTTGCACATCATATTGGCATTAGTAGCCCATTTTGACTTAGAATTGCAACAGATGGATGTGAAAAACGCATTTTTCAAAGGTTATCTAGAGGAAGATGTTTATATGAAACAATATGAAGGATTCTCCTCTAGTAATGGTGAGCACTTGGTATGCAAGCTAAAGAAATCCATATATGGACTAAAACAAGCCTCCCGTCAATGGTACTTAAAATTTCATAATGTTATCTCTTCATTTGACTTTGTTGAGAACATTATGGATCAATGTATATACCTGATGGTCAGTGGGAGTCAAATTTGTTTTTAGTTCTATATTTGGATTATATCTTGCTTGCATCCAATGATAAGGGAATGCTACACGAAGTGAAACAATTTCTCTCTAAGAATTTTGATGTGAAAGACATGGGTGATGCGTCTTATGTCATTGCCATTAAAATTCATCGAGATAGACATCAAGGTATCTTAGGTCTATCTCAAGAAGCCTATATCAATAAAATTCTACAGAGGTTTCAAATGAAAGATTGTTCACCAAGCGTGGCTTCCATTGTGAAGGGTGACAGGTTCAATTTGAATCAGTACCCGAAGAATGATCTTGAAAGGGAACAAATGAAAGATATTCCATACGCTTCTGTTATTGGAAGCTTGATGTATGCTCAGGTTTGTACAAGACCTGAAATTGCATTTCTTTGTTGGAATGTTAGGAAGATATCAGAGTAACCCAGGTCTTGACCACTGGAGAGCTGCAAAGAAAGTCTTAAGATATCTTCAAGGGACAAAAGACTACATGCTTATGTACAAACGATTAGATGATTTCAAAGTCATTGGATACTCTGATTTTGACTTTGTTGGCTATGTTGATTCATGCAATCCACTTTAAGATACATTTTTATGTTAGCCAGTGGAGTTATACCTTGGAAGAGTGCCAAATAGACTTTAATTACAACTTCCAATATGGAGTCTGAGTTCGTTTCTTATTTTGAGGCTACCTCACATTGTGTATGGTTAAAAGAGTTTCATTTCTGGGCTTAGAATTGTCGACTCTATCTCTAAGCCATTAAGATTATATTGTGACAATTCAGCTGATTTTTTTATGGCTAAGAATAACAAAAGTGTTAGTCGAAGCAAGCATATCAACATCAAGTATCTAGCCATAAGAGAACGTGTTAAAGATAAAAAAGTGGTCATTGAACACGTTGGCACTGAACTAATGTTAGCCGATCCTTTAACTAAAGGCATGCCACCACAGATATTTAAGGATCATGTGGTCACAATGGGACTTAGTTCCACTATGTAAAATTTTGTTGTAACAACGAATATTGTTGAAACTCTATTTTACATGATATTTCTCATATTTGTTACTTTGTGCACATTCAGTTTATTCTGAGAAATATCGCTAAAGTATGGATCTAGAATAAACATTGGGTTTATTCATTAAGTAATATAGGCTAAAGCTTAGAGGCATAATGTATTGTGATACATGGAAGATACTACTCGCTCTTAGAGGAACTATCGCCATGATTCATGTATAATGATTCTCTTTAGTAACTGTAACTTTGGACATTATGTAATACGGACCAAGTGGGAGAATGTAAGTTAAAGTTCAACACTTTGACCTTTTAATGGCTCGTATACAAAGGGACCAACTTCTCCACATATTGCAACTGCCCATTACTTTAGAAACTGCCGCCCCTTATGTATGGAAACTGCTGAAAACTGTTTTTGATAGGGAACAGTTATATATATGGCATAATCCGGTTCTGGTCCCTAAGCACAAATCTTCTCTAAATTTCACACCATCCAAAATGAGGTTGAGTGCTTAGAAGACTCACCGGAATTGGAAAACAACGCCGACGATGCCGACTATAACTTCGACGACTCCGTTACAATGGCTGGAGGTACGCCACTCTTTTTCCGCTGCGCTATTGCTCTATATTATCTTACAAAGAATACTCCCTTCATTTCAATTTATTTGTCTTACTTTCCTTTTTGGTCCATGTAGAAAAGAATGTCTCCTTCCTTTTTTGATAACTTTTTTATTTCAACTTTTCACATGACATGTAAGACCAGATGATTAAAGGTCATTCTGATACATTCTACGTCTCTTTAGGTTAAAGATCACAAGATTCAAAAAATTTCTTTATTTTCTTAAACTCAATGTCAAGTCAAAACCAGAAAAATAAAATGAAATGGAGGGAATAATTAATTTTGTCTTGAAGTCTTAAATGACAAACAATTTGAGTCATCTACTGGAAATCATGATTAATAATTTGAGAGGAAAGGAGTACTAACATTAACCTTTTCTAAAAGGGGATGGGATGTAAGAAGGTTGAAGCTTATGATATAAAAGCAGAAACAGTGATTAAAAAATGGTTCAAAATTCAAAACAAGATAAGCTAGCATAGGGTCGATTTACATCAAGACGATGAAATTTTCGCAGTAAGACCAAATGATGAGTAGGCTATATGTTACACCTCGCATTTTCAGAGCATAAGCATGCCACATACTTCACCATATTAATGGAGTATCGGAGACGTCCCATGAAGTGTTAGAAGGTGCAAGCCATGGGAAGTTCGTAACAATGAGGTAAAGGATGAATTACGATCTCATAAGTCGTAATCGGGAAGGACAACCTTGAAAACAAAGGACATGACTATTATCAAGTATTATTAAATAATAATAAATATCATGTATGGAGAGTTTCGGAAGATTCCGGGCCCAAGCAAATCGAAGAAAATAAGTTTGTCGAAAGTTTGGGAAAAAGTTGGCAGAATTTTGGACAAAATTTTGGGTCAAATTTGGAGGGGTATATCTCCAGGTATATTAAGAGTTTTAAGGTGTTTCAAAATCCTAAAATGAATTTCGTCGAGTCTATTTTCTAACGCAACAAACCTCTCGTCAAAACGACATCGGAATAGGGAGTTATGGCCATTTTAAGATAAAGACTCCAAGCTGCCAAATGGCTTCCGCGGGTCCCACTTGAGAAGGTCGGTGGAACCGACTTATAAGGGGTATAAATACCCCATTAACTCCATTTTTTCAGCATTTTACATTCTCAATAGTCCTAGAAACTTTTCAACACATCTCCCAAACATTTATAGCCCATTAAATCAAGAATTTAACAAGATTACACTAAACTAGTTTATGAAAGGTGATTTTTCTTGTTTCTACTTGATGTTGTGGTAAGTTTGGTCTTGAAGAAAGTTCGTGTGGCTGAATTTCTTCAAGTATAAGCTATGTTCTTCATCCTATCTCTTATGTTGAGTTGATTTGAAGGTTTAGCAAGTCTTAAAAGTGAAAATAGTTATGGAGGAAAGGTCATAAAGTGTTGTGTTGTAGTTGTTGTGTTTATGGACTGTTTTGAGCATGTTGTAGCCGTTTGGCTGGGCTGATTTACATGTATATAGATGATATCTAATGTTGTTGGTGCGTTGACGAGATTATGCTCCTTGATTGGGAAGAAAGGAAGTGTATATTGTAGTTGTATGTTGAAAAATATCGTATGGGATGTTTATGGAATATATTGGTATGGATAATAGTGTTGTTGATGTTGGTATTGTTGCTGTTGTTGATTGGTTGCTGAATTGTGATTTCGGGCTAGGCATATAAATAGGGGAGATGCTGCCCGAATTTCGGCAGATTCTAAATGGATTTAAATTGAAGGCTTAAGACAAGTGTATGATGGTGAGCCTAACAATATTATGAATGGTTTATATGTAGATTTCAAGACAGGAGGTAGGTTGGAAAGTCGAGAAGCGAGCTTCTAGGTATATTAAGGCTATCCTTTCGTTCTTTTTGGCATGATCTATGACAAGTGCGAAGCGTAATGATATCCATAATGAATCCACTCCTAGATGTAACATATCCTGAGTTCCTTGACCTCTTATGTCCCGGCGGGCACCCATAAGTTGTACGATTTCATAAAGTTGTCTAATTCCTGAAGGGGACGTTCATAAGGTTTTCTCTTTCCTATTATTTTACATTTGATTTTTGAGTCTCGAAGGAGACAAATGAAAAGGGGAAGAAGTTCCCATTTTTAAGAAAAGGGGAAGAAGTTCCCATTTTTAATAAAAGGGAAGAAGTTCCCGTTTTGAACTAAAGTTGCTCCGAAGGGAGTCTTTTGATGGTTTCCAAAGATTTTCATGCATTTGCATATTTACATACATGCACGACATCATTTCATGGGGAAGGGAAAAAGGGCTAAGGCATTATATACGCAAACCACCTGATCAGCTGGTATACGATGATCATAATGCCCGAAGGGGCCATTATGCTATTATGCCCGAAGGGCCGCGAGTGTGGCGAAGGCATGCATTATATATATATATATATATATATATACACACACACACTCATGCCGCATCAAAAGTTCATATGCACATACATGTTTATCGAGTTGGTTACTGTACAAATTGAGTCTCCATACTTTTTATCATTCGAGTCGAGATATATTGTTTCAGTTCTGCCTTACATACTTGATACATTATTCGTGCTGACATCCCTTTGCCTAGGGGCGCTGCGTTTCATGCCATGCAGGTGTATACAGATGAGTAGAAGACATTGGCTATAGGATGTTCCCAGGCTATCAGCTGGATTGGTGAGCTCCATCTCAGTTCGGAGTGTTGCCGAGTCAGAGTACTTATGTTATGGTATCTCGTGTATGTTAGAGACTTTTGCAGACAGTGTCCTGTGGATAGTGCGTCGAGATATCGATAGTGGTGTAAAGCGCCCATATAGGTCGATGCGTTTTTATGCTTTATTTTTTAAAGATTTTATTGTGACTAAAGGTTTTTTTTGAATTAACGATAAGGGAGAAGTCCCTGATTTTGACGAAAGAGTTTTATTGAAAAGTTTTTTTTTCCTGAAGGAAGTGTCATTTTGTAGATTAAAGGTTCACAAAAAGTTGTGACTCATGGATGGAATGGTAGTATGACACTCAGCCAAGTAGAGTCTTGGGTGTCAGTCGCGGCCCTCCAGTTTGGGCCGTGACACTATACATACAAGAATTAACAAGCACGAGAAAACATTAAATAAACTGGGGTAACAGGACGCCTATGGACAATGTACGGTGAAGATCTAAAACTGGAAAAGATGAATTCAACCGAACCGAAGAGTATATGATTAAGAGAGCCAATAACCCAAATTACTATGGGACTGATCAGCCTGCATGATGTTGTTGTATTGTAGTGACTCATAGTAATAATCCCCAGATGTTGAATTTCTTCTGCCATCGCACATCATGCCATATTCGTGTGCTGATGCTGCAGATTGTATGATATTGTTATCACTACTATCATGATTAATTTTTACACCATATTCCATGGGCTTTATCTCGTTGAAAAGGTTGTTAGTACTGCTGTTATGCCTCACATCTGGAAGTTGAGTAGGTTCATTATGATTTGGCTCACTGAAGTAGTAGCTGCTTGTCATGATATCCGGTGGCAATGCAGGCAGTTCTGCTGATGTCGTCGTATAATTACAATATTTGTATAACTTGGAATCGCCCTGCATGTTGTAGTTGGAGTTGAGGTAGTCATGTTGGAAGAGAAACTCCGACACTCGCCACTGCTGTTATTCGCGGAAAATTGACTCAGATACTCGGCTCCATTGTTAGCAGTAGGAGCAGCAGCAGTTTCAATCAAGAACTGCTGCTGCTGCTGATGATGATGATGTTGTTCGTCGGGGGAGATTATTCCTGTAACTGAAGAACCAGGGGGCATGTCGGAGTAGACAAAGTTGGTACGAGCTGGTTTATTAGATTTATTATTAGAGCGCATGGAACGGGCAGCTCTGTCATAGGCTAAAGCTGCTTCTTCAGCCGTGTCGAAAGTCCCGTGCCAGTGCCGGTCTTTGGTAGTAGGATCTCTTATCGCAGCACCATATCGCCCCCAAGGTCGCCGCCTCACTCCCGCGTATTTGTATCCTCTGCTACTTTTGCTCTCTTGTTCACTGCCCAAGCTCATGCTTTTGCTCTTCTTAGGAGATGAGTTGATTAAGTCCATTCTCACATATAGTTAATTATAGTTACGTTCCTCACTGATGATGGATTACAAACTGAAAAAGCAGAGATTTTCTAACCGAGTCTGTTAGACAGAGACAGCTTCTCTATGTCATCCTAAATAGTAGTGTACTGATTATTGATTCAGGGTGACTTTCCTTGACTCAGGGTGGTGACTATTTTATACTAGCACGCCCTATATACAGATAATGAAAGAGAATACTGTTAAGAAACTTGAGTTGTGGGACTTCAAACGTTTTAGGTTGTCTGGTTCTGGTATACTATGTTGGAAGTAATCCCAGCGCAACCATCATATATTACTATATTAACCTCATAATAACAACATACACACTAGTTATGATATAGGAAAATTAAAATTAAATTATCTCCAAATGTATATAGATGTCATTATTTTTAAAGAGTTTTATTGTGTGCATAGTGTTAGGGGTTGTTTGGTTGTTGGTTAGAATTATGCAGGTACTGTAGCTTATAATGTAGGTTTAGTTATGCAGGGTTTAGTTATTTATGTATTAATTATTCCATCTTTTATACCGCATAAAATGACACATAGATTCCCTCATAATTTATACATGTATGAGTTATGCGAGATTCAAAGTAGCTAACCAAAAACCGTATTTTGTGTGTTTAATTTTATATATAGCAAAAACATGCCACCAAACATGATATATAAGTTATGCAGGATTTAATACATGAATAAACCACATATTATCTAGCAACCAAATTAAAGGACTCCTTAGTGTATAATATTTTTTACGGGGAAGGTTCATAAATACAAGATATATAAGAGTTAATTATATAATCTCCAACTAATTTAGATATTACAAATTGTGCAACTTAAAGCTAAAAACAAGGAGATTATTGCTATAAATAAAATCTAAAAATAAGGAGATTCCCTATATTAGTGATAACATAATAAATGCATATAAAAACACAACAAATGCTTACCTAAAAAAACTCCAGCACAATCTACTAGCAAGCTAATTCATGAATTTGAACCCAAAAAATAAAGCTAATTCATGAACAAGTATATTATTGTAGTATCTGTTATATATATTATTCTATCTATATATCTTATATTGTTACCATCTATGTTATTATAGAGTACAATTGGCTGACACATAGAGTAATATATTCATATATTAGGTATATAATATACATACTTAGATATACTAATTTCTACTATTATATCCACATATATTTTGTTATCGTATTTTCAGTTAAATTTGCCAATTTGAATATACCATATACTTTTTAGGTATATTTTCATGTACTTTTGTTATACAATATACCATATATTTTCATGTAGTTTTCTTAATATTAATATTAATATATTCAAATAATTTCTTTTAGTCACAAAAAAATAATTGCATCAGTCATCAAGTGAAAATTAAAAAAGAAGAATAAAGAGGAGGAAATGAAAGAAAAAAAAATCTTTTTAAAACGGTAGATGGAATATGGAAAATTACAATATCTCTCATGTCTTTTTAATAGATTTTTTTTTTGGGAGGGGGGGGGGTGGGGGAGGGGGGAGGGGGAGGATGATTTTGAAAGAAAGAGAAAGTAAAAAGCGGATATGTATTAATGGTAGTAACTCCTAAAATTAAATATTATTGATATATTAGGAATGTAAAAAGTTATATTTTTGTAATTAAGAAGTTCAAATTTTGAATAAGTAGTGTTTATGTAATTTTGTGAAAATAGTTGTAATCCTTTTAATTACCATTTGAAAAAGTTGTATTTGTGTGATTTTCTTTTTTTTACACTATCACGTTAATTTCAATTATAACAACAACCAATAGATAAATTTTCATAGCAAGTCTAATGTGATAACTTGAAATAGAAAAGTAACCTACTGGGCCTGATTAAATTAATATATTAATACAAAAAATTACAATATATATATATATATATATATATATATATATATATATATATATATATATATATATATATATATTAGACTTAAATTTATTTTAAAACCAAATAAAATTAACAATAATGTTACATAAAGTTGAAGTAGAATATCATTCTCCTGACTGTATCTTCCGCCACATCAGAGTCATGTGCGCTCTCTTGTTTTATGCATGTCTACGTATAATGCTTTTCATCTCTCCACTAAAAAACTCCACTCCCCTCCAAGAGAAAAGAAAAAAAGGAGAGAAAGTTTGGACGAACTAAGTAATTTACTCTCGGTCCCATTTTATATGAAGATGTTTGAATTGACATGAAGTTTAAGAAATAAAGTAAGATTTTTAAAACTTGTGGTCTAAAACAAACTATAAAAATTTGTATGATTAGAAATCATTTCATTAAAGGTAAAAAGGTAAATTTAAAGTTAAATTTTTACTAAAAATAGAAATGTATTATTCTTTCTGGGACTGATTAAAGAGAAAAAAGTGTCAGATAAATTGGGATGGATGGAGCAAGAAAATTACTCTAAATTTCTTTTTTACGTTTTTCGTTTGCCTTTTGTATTTCTATTAAGAAAGCATTAGTTAATTACTTATTTATTAAATTATTTTATTAATGACACTTTGAATTTAATTTATGATATATTATGTTATTTTAAAAATAATTATTCAATAATACGAGTATTATGTTATTTTAAAAATAATTATTCAATAATACGAGTAAAATTTCTAAAAAATAAATTAATTCTTTCTTAATTTTCTAAACAATCAACAAATGAAAGATATATTTCTAATATATTGACTATGCAAAGTAAACGATATATTTCTAATATATTGAATATGGAAAGTAAACGAAATATATTGAATATGGAAAGTAAACGAAGGAATATAATGAATGATAAGTGACAACATTATGAGTCTCCTAATGCCATATGTTCGAGCAGAAAGAAAAAGAAACTTAACATTTAGCCTTTTTATTTCCTATTCTTCTAATGATAAAATTAAATACGACCAACAAACGAACCAATTTGGGGTAACATGTAAAAAAGACTAATGTGAATTTATTCCACATGAAGCACAAATCAAGCCACCTACCAAGAACATGATCAACGTGTTCTTTGTCCCCGTTGAACCGAAATTGAGCATAAACTTATATAACTAATCGCGAATTTTGGTCCATTTCATGAGAAAATTACTTAGGTTATATGTGGCATGTGAATGTGATCTAGCTACTAATAGCCTACTATATAGACTAAAGTTAACCAGGTGCCACTAATCTTAGAAGCTAAGGACCTTCTTGAATAAAATCTAAAGAAATAATCCCATGAAAATTCACATTCTCCTTGGAATAACAAGGTGCTCATCAAAATATAGAACAATATATATTTTCAAACAGTGTATAAAACTGATTTCTTACCAGGAATTTGAAAATAGCTGAATGCACCTTGCTTGGTAGGAGTTCATATAATTCATTCATCATCCGGAAGATATATATAGTTTGATGCGCATGCATGCAATCATTAATTAAGCACCTGGCCTAAAAGGTATCCCTCTATGCTTATATATATCCACAAAAAGAAAGGAAGTAAATTAAAGAAAACAGGGTTAGATAGACACATGCACATCGGTAAAAACTTATTCATACGTAGCAGCATTTATGTTAAGATAATGAATGCAAAATATACGTCTTTTATATACACATTTATTATTTAAATATGGTTTAGTAATGTGCATTATTACTTTACTTTTTTATTGTTAAGGTTATATATATTATATACTTTACTTTTTTATTGTTAAGGTTATATATATATTATATGGTTTGGTAATAAAATTGGGTGCAACAAAGTTTTAATTTAGCCATGCATATTAGAGGGAGGGAGAACGAAAACAACGATCCTCACCTAGCAATAGCAACTAACGCACTGTCTTAAGATTCGTTCCGTGAGTCTTCACGAATAAGATTTGGGTGATTATTTCAGTATTTAGTTGTTCGAAGTCAAAATATATTTCCCTTTGCCAGACAAAAAAGAATAGGAATGATACCAAGAACAAGAAGAGGGTTTTCAATTTCATCTAACAGTATGAGTTTTCTCTCCCTCTTTGGAAGGTGAACTGCTTTGATTTGAATCTTAATTCAAGATCTTATGAAGTTTTGATAATTGACAAATAAAGTACAAGTGACAATCAGTGTCCAAGAAGTATTGACAAATATGTACAAGAATCAAGTTCTTAACAGAATTTCAAAGGAACTGATGAAGCTGGCAACAAGGAATTAAACTTCTTAAGTTGTTACTGTTTGGTCTACGCGGAAGAAGTTGTTCCATGCACACAAAAAGAAACCTTGAAAAATTGGGATTAAGGCTTAATCCAATTCTACAAGGAATATAAGTTCAAGACATGAAAATATTACTCCCTCCGTCCCAATTTGTTTGAAGGTTGACCAGTTTGAGAGTCAAACAACTTTTTCTTTGACTACGATTTTCTCAAACTCTTTTCATATATTGTGAATTATTAATTATGCTGACTTATAGTACTTTTTATGTAGTTTTCAAATTTGTAAATTTTATTATAAAATACTCGAAGAACCTATATATGTTTAAAATTAAGTCAAAGAAAAAGCTCTTTGACCCCCAAATTGGTCAACCTTTAAACAAATTGGGACGGAGGGAGTATCATATTTGAGCACATGAAATTAGCTTTGAATAAGGAGAAGGAAGTCGACGCGTGATTCCAAACCAAGTCAAACAAGGATTGATTTCTTGGATTATTGAACCAAGTCTTGGTTGGATTTGAAGAGAGCTACAAGTGGCTATTCTACTCCTATATAAAGCATTTCATTGATGCTTTTGGGATAACCACACAAGAGAGAGACTATAGAGATTATAGAGAGATCTATACAAGTGTCTTTAAGTAGAGAAGAATCAACTACAACGAAAAAGAACCTGTTCCTATCAAGTTATATTCATACAATTCTTGAGTTGTAATAGTAAGATTATTGTGGTCCTTAACTGTACGCTTTTACATTCTTAGTGATTTGTATTAGGTGTTGATTGTGTGTTATAAAGAGTTGCTTAGACTGGGTAGAGTCTTTGAAGAGGGTGCCGATAATTAGTGAAAAAATGTTGAGTTTGGGGTTTGGGGATAGGTGTTGTAGCGACCAGTTCCTTAGGTGTACAAGAGTTGTAACCTTAAAATTGCTTGAGTTATATATAGTGAAGAGTTTGAGGAAATTCTATTGGAGATAGTTCGTGATTTTTACCTCCTTTGAGCAAGGAGTTTTCCACTTAAAAATCTTTATATTGATTTATTATTCTGTAATTTCCTTCTTACATAATTGCTGAAGAACCTAGTTCTCCAATAGATAGGTGACAACATAAAATAACAACATCTAAGAAACTGAAAAGCAAGGCTGAGTAGTTAAGATTCTTTCATATTCTTTCCTCTTAAGTTGTAATTACCATGGGAGGAGTCGAGAAGATAATCACGTGAACTTAGTTTTTTCTTTTTTCGTTTGTTTTTTTTCCCCACACCTTTCTGTTTTCTACCTTCCCCTTTCCAAATTCCAGTCTTGATATACTTCAGGTTAATGAAAATAAGTCTGGAATATTCCGTCATTTTTTGGTTAAATTCTGTCATGTTTACTTCCATTCAAAGTAAGTTACTCTAAATGACAAATAACATGGATTTATTAGTATATAAAAAGTAAATTAATCATGAGATGAGCTTTCGAAAGAAGCCAAAAATAGTGGGGGCCTTTGCATGTAATTGATTAATAGTTATGTATTATTGAACTAGCTATCCAAAGCCCCAATATGCTTCCAATTTGAAGCAGTTTCAACTCTTTTTGTGCCCATGTTCCGCGACCCAAGTGAGATTCTCACCTTTTGTTATGAGACACCAAGGAGAGAAGTAGGTTTTTGTGGGGACTAATTAGCTTGAGTGTTAATAATAAAGTGAAGGGAGCATAAAAACAATAGTTTCATGATTTAGGGAGTGCAAATTGTTTTCACAAAATAAATTCCCAATTGAGTGTTATAAAATCATTCTAAAGAGTTAGTACAATATATCAAAAATGAAGCAAGAACAATAAAGAGATAGAGAGACAAGAGATGAGAGTTTTCTTATTCATCCAAATGTGTTCAAGTGTTATTCAAGTGTATTCCATATGAAAAACTTATGCCTCTATTTATAGTGCTACATATGCATTCAATATATGAGATAATGGAAGAACCATTAAGATGGTGGAAGATAATGGAAGAACCATTAAGATGGTGGAAGATCCATTAAGATGGTGGAAGATGATGGAAGAAGCATTATATTTGTGTAATGGACATCCATACTCTATATTTCATAACACTCCCCCTTGGATGTCCATACATGTGCCTCGTTACGCATTATTTGCTGCCTCATTAAAAACCTTGTCAGAAAAACCCAATGGGATAAAATCTTGACCAAGGAAAAAAGAGTGCAGCGTGTATTTTCTCTCCCTGATGAAAAGATCACTTTAATTCTCGAAGACGACGCATTCCAATCTTGTATATCAGCTTTTCAAATGTCGAGGTTGGTAATGCTTTAGTGAACAGATCCGCTAAATTATCGATCGAGCGAATTTGTTGAACATCTACCTCACCTTTCTTTTCAAGATCATGAGTAAAAAAAGAACTTTAGTGAAATATGTTTTGTTCTATCTCTTTTAATGTATCCTCCCTTCAGTTGAGCAATACATGCAGCATTATCTTCGTACAATATAGCTGGAATATCCCTTTTCAAAAGAAAACCACACATTTTTCTGAATATGTTGAGTCATTGATCTCAACCAAACACACTCCCGACTAGCTTCATGAATGGCTATTATCTCCGCATGATTTGAAGAAGTGGCAGCTATTGTTTGTTTCATTGAACGCCATGATATAGCTGTACCTCCATATGTAAATAAATAGCCTGTTTGAGATCGGGTTTCATGTGGGTCAGATAAATATCTCGTAATACGCATTGCTAGCTGCCTCATTAAAAACCTTGCTAGGAAAACCCGGTGGGACAAAACCTCAGCTAAGGAAAAAAGAGTACAGCGCGTATTATACTCCCCCTGATTAAAGTATCGCTTAATTTTTGGAGACAACACATCCAAATCTTGTATATCAACTTCTCAAATGTTGAGGTTAGCAATGCTTTACTGAACATGTCCGTCAACTTATCAATCGAGCGTATTTGTTGAAAACCTATTTCACCTTTCTGTTGAAAATCATGTCTCGAAAAGAACTTTGAGGAATGTGTTGTATTTTGTCTCCTTTGTTATTTCCTTCTTTCAATTGAGCTATGCAAGCTTCATACAATATTGTTGAAATCTTCATTTCCAAATAAACATCATATTATTGCAAAATGTATTGAATTATTGATCTCAGCCAGACACGTATTCTTGAATTGCTTTGTATAAGTATCAACAATTGACTACCATGTCGAACGTCATAGTGTGGCAGTATCCTCACATGCAAATCAAGACTTGCTTGAAGACCAAACTTCATGTAATAATACAAATAATGCCCTGCATTTACATAACCAACAAAACCTTGATAATAATTGTTAGGACAAACAAATCTATATTAATAATTTCCTTTGCAGTATGCAATACAATAAGCTCATCATTATCATTAGGTCAACATGATGTTTATTTATATTTAGCGACATCACAACCATTGGGGTACTCAATGGAATCGCTTTAACCTATATAAAGATTTGTGAAGCTTTATTTTCGTAAACCTTAAATGCTTCAAACCAATTTAAATCCCTACGGATTTTCTTTCATTGTCTGTATAGCCATATTGACAACAATGAATTATACGCATTCAAAATTTTCATATATTGCCAGACTGATAAGAAACCCCACTGCATCCACCACAGGAGAATACATACGTCTCCTTATAATAATGTCAGGACTTTTGCGAAAAATCTTTACACCACAAGGCACAAGCCGTACTTTATTTTTACGATTTTATTTCTCATTTTACTTTTCGCACAAGAATCCATTTGTACCTCACTGACATTATACCTTGAGGTCATTGGACTATAGGTCCAAAACATCACTTTTCAAAGTGAACCAAAATATACTTGAACTGCGTATTTTATTTGACCAATCATTATATCTGTCTATATTCTTTGACAGATTTGAATTCAAGATCCTCATCACCATTATAATGTTGAGCGCTACATTATTTCAAAGATACGTCGACGGTTATTTGATATCGGTTCCAATGTGACATAATTTATCGAGATCTCTTCATTTTTCATCAATTTCAGGTACCTGAACCTTTCCCAAGGTTTTATAAAGTATTTATGTCGTGGTGCTTTTTTAAAGCACTTGCCTCATTAGTATGACCATCTTGATCATTTGCTCCTCTCCTTCTTTAAGGAGTTTTATCTTTGGAACCAATTGGTCTATCGCCATAGACTCATCCTTTACGGACTTTATTCTAATTGGAGCATTTTGCGACAAGATTTAATATTCACTTTTGGTCGGCAAATGCGTCTAGCAATTTACTTGAATTATCTTTTAAACAAGGATCATATCGATAATTTATTACATATACCTTATTTTCCAATCGCTTATCATCCAGCTCCCCCTAATGTTAGGTAATCTAACATTTACCTCCCAACCTTATTTGGGGACCCATCTATGTGTTTTGTGGTGGAGCAATTAAATCATATACGACACATTCAAATTTTTAGATGGAAATTATTTGGTTCCTGACCCTGAACCAATTATGATAGGGGAACTTATTATAACTTGTTTGCTTGATGCGTACAAGTGCTGCTACATATTAAATATCATATCTCATCCCAAATTTCTTTTTGGGAGTTTTGTTCTCATAACCAATTGTTTAGCTATAATTGGAGGCATACAATTTTCGCTAAACCAACTTTGATATAAACCAGCATTATCAACATAATTTCATAGTTTGAAACGGTGCTCTTAATATAACAATTTGAGCAAACAATCTTGCAAAAACCAAATTGCAAGTTGATACCAAATGCACATGTGACCATAACATAGATGCATCTATTAAAACCATATAATAGTAAACCGGTTCACATGGCAGGTGACTGGGCCCATTATATATATATATATATATCACCTTTTATACGTTCCAAAATCATGGGATACAATCCCAAACTTAGCTGGTAAATTAATCAATTTTTCATCATGAGAACAAGCAGCACAAGAGAATTCTTGAAGAATATTTTATTTCTTCAATAAATAACCACACGAATTCTCAATTATTTTCGAATCACATTTGACCCGGATAGCCAACCGGTCATGCCAACTTCCGTAGCATGTGATTCCATCATGCTTGTATTTATGTAGTACAAACTCGGAGGAAAAACTGGTAACATTACACATATATTTTGTTTACCCGCTATAGTCATAGTAATATGAAGATATTAAACCTTCTCATAATTTGTGTAGTCTCATTATAATTCATATTTGGCCAATGTCTTTGAAACTTAAAAAGTTTCTTTTGAGACTTACTACAACACCAATATTATGAACAATTTCATTCCTCCGGGTAGTAACAAATTAGCTTTTCCAGAGCTCCCAATTAATTATGTACTACCACACATTTCATAATCCCATCTGTATGGTGAACATCTCCTTTAAGGGGGAGTGATTGTCATTGTGGTCATGGCCAAAACCTTTATAAGCAAGACTTATTTCTTACTTTTAGCCTTTGATATTTCATGATAAGACATACCACAATATTTAACACACTGAAAGTACATTGCCAATGACCTTTTACACCAAAATATAATATATATTTTTTTATTTCTCTCAAACCTCCCTTAGAGATGAATTGTGGTATTTAATCAACCATACATAAGCACATCCTTATCCATAATTGTTATCACATCTTGACACATTCACTTTGAAGAATGGTCGAGCATTCACAATGCTTATCACAAGTTACATGCTCTTCAAGCAATGGACTAACTTCATAAATTTTATTATAAGCCCTTTGTCATGCCTTGACATTTATCATAATTATATGACCCACCTCAACATCACCTTGAATTGTCTTCCTTTCTTTTGATGGAGGATTTATAAAAGTTTATCAAATTAGGTCACACGACAACCATGTGCCTAATAACCTTTCATATCACATTAATGACAAAAATTACCTTCACCTCTAGAAGAACCATTTTGAGAACCCATAATGTTCTTCCTCTTATATTACCACAATGATGATTAACATTATTTTGTCATTTGTCACGCCCACGTTCATTCTTTTAACCACTTGTTCTAATTTAGAATTATTATGCACTGCTACCACATTCCCCTCACGGAATGGAGCATATCAAGTGGGACGGGCTTCAAGATTTTTCATCAAATACACATTATTTTGCCTTAGTTATCATTGCATCATCAATATAGTGCATCGAACTTAGACCCAACGTCTTATCCATATAAAAGCATGTTAGGCCATAAATCGATGGGACTTAAACCCAACATCTTATCATCATAGTGCATCAGGACTCAAACCCGATGTCTTACTCTCTTGATACGATAGGATTTGAATCCATCGTCTTACGCTCAACCAATGATATAATAGGCCAAAGTACAATGAAATCCACCCTTGAGCCTTTGAAAATATTACCACTTTATAGTCCATCATTGTAGTAATAATAATAAACCAGGTAACCACAAATTCAAACATAACAAATTTGGTGCAGTAAAATATACAGAACACAACAAAACTGTAAGTCTTCAACACTGCAGTATTCTGTAATCGCACCCAAAAAATAATTTATTAAAGCAGAAGAATAATTAAATCATATACAAATAGCATAAGTAGTACTTTCTTGCCCGTAGGAGAAATTGCTTCTGAATAACGCATCAAGATACATGACAACAGGGTTCGAAATATATTTAAACTTACTGTTTGTTCCATAGATAAAAGCAGACTGATTAATAAGGCATACGAATTTTGTCTTTTCATAACTTCACCACAGAATGAGTAATCTCAAATAATCAGATACAAAATCTTATAGCTTAGTGTGACTAAGGAAAAACTGTTCACTAATCAAGTTTCAGAATCCTTATTACATTTGAAAACGATAGTTTTAATTTATAAACAAAAGAAAGTCTTTGATTTTCCTTTTTAAATGTAATACTCTAATTCCCTCCACAAATAACTAATCCTTTTTCCTTAACACAATTTAGATTGCAAACCTTTATAACTTATTAAAATGCTATAAAACAGTAAAGCTAAAGTTCATAGAGATAATTATTATGATATCACCTGGCAGCGCTTCAAGATAAGCAACAATATGCTGCCCCAAGTCAGTAAGAGGCGGCACCAATTAAGTTGTCGCTAGGCATCACTGTTTGACATTAAACAATTTTGCAGACGTATATGACTCAACTTGTTAGAGACTCGTGCTGATAACGTGTTATAAAATCATTCTAAAGAGTTAGTACAATATATCAAAAATGAAGCAAGAACAATAAAGAGATAGAGAGACAAGAGATGAGAGTTTTCTTATTCATCCAAATGTGTTCAAGTGTTATTCAAGTGTATTCCATATGAAAAACTTATGCCTCTATTTATAGTGCTACATATGCATTCAATATATGAGATAATGGAAGAACCATTAAGATGGTGGAAGATAATGGAAGAACCATTAAGATGGTGGAAGATCCATTAAGATGGTGGAAGATGATGGAAGAAGCATTATATTTGTGTAATGGACATCCATACTCTATATTTCATAACAAGTTTCATGATTTAGGGAGTGCAAATTGTTTTCACAAAATAAATTCCCAATGGCAACATCACTAGGCTCTCCTTGTCAAGTGCTACAAAAGTGATCTTGTCAAAGAAAAAAGTAGAAAAATGATTATGCAGGCAAAATTGCATATTTACATGCATCTCATTTGTTATACCCCGTACTTTGTACGTTCGAATATTCTAAGTTGGTTGCGACAAGTTATGGACAAAACTTTTAATTTCCGGTTTTTGTTGATTTTGTCTTAATGCATAAGTTGCATATTCATCTTTTTGTTGGTATGAAGTGTTAAGGGTAAAATTGGAATAAGAAAAAAAATTGGAGAATGAAAGTTGGAAAATTATTTCATGAAGTAGCCAAAATGGCCAAGTGGCCGTGGACCCCCCCCCCCCCCCCCCCTCTAAAGTTGGCCAATAATTTCAAGCCATGGAATGGCACATGTGTTCATTTTATATTTGTGGGAGCTAAGTATATATATATATCTAGTTGGTGGATGACCAAGAAACAATTATTCATCTTTTTCCAATTCTAGAAAGATGAAGAAACACGGAGAAAAAAATATATAGAGGGGCTGTTCGGTTGGAGCTGGCCGAATTTGACCATGGAGAATTCATCACAAAAAATTATTTTCTTCTATGTTTTTCACTCCTTGGAAGGTGCTAAACTGTCACACCCTAGTTTTCGTAGGGCGTGATGGACACCCGACCTTTACCTAGGGCCGAGCGAACCCTCTGACTCTCGTGGCACTCATAATCATATTGGGCCCTCATAGCATAACATGAATACATAATGAAAGCTTTTCAGAAACAAACTTGCTTTTCATCCCTTTTCAAATCAAGTAATGCCTGTGATCGTATAAGACCCGTAGAATAATGCATCACAATACATCGGCTTATGGAGCCGCTTACAAAACTGACATACTACATACACGATACTGTCTGCAAAGTCTCTAACATGGAACATGAAACCATATCATAACGCTCCGACTCGGCGGACTCCGGAGAAAGTGGAGCTCGCCAATCCCGCCGGAACATCTTTCGCTAATATCTTCAACTCATCCGGGTGTACACGCGGCATGAACGCAGCGTCCACGAAGGGACGTCGATACGAGCAACGTGCGAGTACGTAAGGCATGAGTAACAACATATAGAAGGATGCAAAGCATGAATAGTAACAAGACGAAATCATAGGGCATTTCATGAGATGAAGAGTAACTTCGCACAACCGGAGTGCCCTTTAGGCGGAACCTTTTCGTTTAGTGCTGCGGAACGTGCAGCCCGATCCATATATATATCAAATTGCTGCGGAACGTGCAGCCCGATCCATATAATATATTGCTGCGGAACGTGCAGCCCGATCCATATATATATATATAATAGAAGAGTAGCCTGTACATCTGAGTGCCTTTTAGGCGGAACCATGCATGCTTAGTGCTGCGGAACGTGCAGCCCGATCCATATAAGTTAGTGCCGAGGAACGTACGGCCCGATCCATATAAGTTAGTGCCGAGGAACGTACGGCCCTAATCCATAACCACATATCCCGCGTCCGGCATCCCGCGTCCGGGACGGTATCATGTCATATTATACCAACTGATCAGGTGGTTACGCGTATATAACGCTCTCGCCCTTTCCCATATTCCCCATATACATATACATATATCATATATCATATAAGTAGCATGCATGAGAGCCCAAAGAAAGTCATGTATCTATCGGAGTGACGTAAGGTCGGTAACCTCCGATCGTATTATGGAATAATCATGGTCGCTTTGTCTCACCTTGAAGGAACGATTATCATAAGGCGAGACTGTCAATGAAGAATAACTTCACGAGGAAACATAAAATAGGTCGTCAGAACCAACAAAGGAAAGTCGCGGGGCCCACGGACGAGCGTCAACCCGATCCAGGCCCGCCTATGAAAGTTAAAGATTATTACTCGTTATAGAGACTTCTACGAACGTTTCATAGCAATCCGAGATCGTATGTGAAAGTTACGGTCGTTCGTAGTTTCGGACCCGTTTAGGAACAAAATTCTTTTGAAAACAAAACTTTTGAAAACAACAAAGTTATGGAAGCATTTATGAAATCGTAATCTAAGAATCATGCCTTTGAAAGAAAGGGACGAGCCTTAACATACCTTGGCCGCTCCCTAGGCTAATCCAAACATATGCCTTGGCTTCTCACGATCTACAATCACGTCATTAGATATCAACCATTAGCCATAAGCACTTAAGAATCCGATTTCAAACTAACACTTTGTTTACGGAAATTTGGGCAGCATTTCCCCTATAAATCCATCAACCCCGAGAATTCAACTCGGCCAAAACAATCATCAACAACAACCATACCAACAATCATATAAACAACAATATCCATAAGTGATTCAAAACGCATTCTAACATCAATAATTCTTTTCTACACAATTCGACAACATTTCGTTCATATTCAAATAAACTACATATGATCAATTCAATACCAATGCTCTCAAGTTCAAATACCAATCCAAGGTCATTCAAACATAATTTAAGAACATTCCAAACAATATGCCATAGAACCCGAAATCACCAATTTCCATAGGAACAACGACAATATATTTCTTTCTTCCAAATTCATCAATCATGTCAACAAATCCATACTTTATCATCATCATTTTCATCAATTCAAGCAACTATATTAAGATCACATCACGTTCTAAATCAGCCCACAATAAGTACGATTTCCATTTGAATCATCAAACCTTCATTTTCATTACATAATGTCCACCACAACATCACTAGAACACTACATAATATTAGTTCATCTTTTCTACACAAACAGCCCATGCATTCGGCCAACCTCCACACACACACACAACTTCATGAATTTCATCCATTTCAACACATCACAATATACTCAAGCGTCCATAACACATGCAAGAAGGGATAGAACCTTACCTCTTCCACTTGCTTCCAACTCACGGCTAGGATTTATCCTTTGCAAAATGAATGGTTTTCTTGTTCCAACAACTATTCCATGTTGTATAGGGCCTTCCAATGAGTTGAAAAGCTAAAACAAAATTTTCCTAATCAACTCCCATAGGGACAATTCGCCACCTTCTTGCCGGCTTTGCTCCCTTCTCTCTTTCTCCATTTTTCTTGAACTTTCCATGGTGAAGATGATAAATTGTCTTGCCTTCATGACTCACACACACACACACACACACACACATATATATATATATTGAGGCACATGGCCGGTCATGTGCCTCTCTTTTTTTTTTTTTTTTCCATTCTCTCAAATTTTCTAGAATTCTCTTTAAATTATAAAAGATGACTTGGAGTCTTGCATGACCATGGATTTTACCTATACCCATACATGCCTCTACAAATATGAAATAAACACATGTGCCATTCCATGTCATAAAAATATTGGCCAACATATGGGTGGGGCCCACGGCCACCTAGGCCTTTTGGCCATTTCATGAAAATCCTTTTTCCAACTTTTAACCTCCAATTTCTCCTTATCCCAAATTTACCCTTAATACTCCATACCAATAAAAATGAATACGCAACTTATGCATTCTAAAAAAAACTATGACCTTGTCCTTAACTTCCCGCCATTAACTCGGAATATTCAAATGTACAAAATGCGAGGTGTAACATCCTTCCCCCCTTTAGAACATTCTTCCTCGAATATTCAACTAGTCTCGTAAGGTCTTCTAAGGATCTTGGGGGGGTGGTTTCCTTGTCACCACGGCATTTAATCTCTTCTATCGATTACGTTCCTTCTTCATTTTCTCTTCAGCCTCTCGAGTCGTCTCCTCCCTGTCGTTGTTTCGTCACACGAACTCGGACCCTTATAATTATACCACAAGTACTTGGGACTTTGCATCTTATTGACAATACCTCCAACCGATCCCAATGTACAGGAATTACGAGGTGTAATACCTCTTTCCTCCTCGGGAACATTATCCCCCCTTAGGTTCAATTATCAGTTACTTAGTCCTATCTTAAAACATACGTCAGTCTCTTCTCGTTCTTACTTGATTCCTTCATTGCTTGCAATCCACTTTTTTCGCTTCCTTGCCTTCCGTAATTGACCGAAATTTAGCTAACATTTTACTCTTATCCGAATCTTGTCTTTCGTAGCCTTGACTTATCATGTCATAGCCATCTATCGCCCCTACGGATGCTCCCTTTTTCTTGTCCCTTTGCTGACATCTCCGATTTCCCCATATTAACGGTCCTTTCGTCAGTCTTTATTCCCTGTTGGCTTTCCGGTGCGGACTCTTTATAATTATAGTCGGGTATAGCTTCCTGCTGACAATTCATATAGTTCCATAGCATATGCTTTCATATTCAAGTCACTTAGTGGGCTATAAACCTTTTCCTAACATCCGCTTCCCCCCTTTTGGGGTGTACTTATATCACTATCTATTTATACTTGCCTCACGTCCTTACTGTTGATCTCAATTAGGCAATACTCTTACTCCGACAACAAGTATCCGAAGTTCTCTCGGAATATTATCTTTACCCCAACCTATATCGGGTGCTTCCTTTGGTATCCCCTCATCATTTCTCCCATTTGTGCCTATCTCTTCTTCTGTACACGAGAAATCTTATGCCCTCTCTGTATCATTCAAAATACATTATTCCTACATAATCCTTCTCCCATTTTCAAAACGTATTCCGTTCGTCCATGTCCGCCTGTATCATACCAGTCATCTTCTGGCATTTATTCTATCTTGTTTCTCCTCGTCTTACAACCTGGCCTTCCACCGTCCCGACACTTATGGCACTCATGTCCTCCGTCACACAACATGACCTATTACTACACGGATGTCTCGCTTTCTTCTTATCTCCTTTTCCCGTTAGTTTCTCTTTCTTATCGACCTGATGATCTGCCCGTCCTATGCGACCTTTTATGGTTTCTGCCCACTCCATAGACTCTAATCTTCCTTAGATTAATCTAACTTCTCATTTTCCTCTTACCTATCGATTCAGTCAACGCCTTAATACATATTACTCTATGTAAACCTACCAGTCCTCTTTAGATCATCTCTTAATATCGCTAGTCCATTCCAAATTTCTTATTACCATATCCCCATCGACCTCCTGTATACTATTGTTGCTAATTCCACAATTTAACTTATTCTTCCAAAAGGGAAGCCGCACTTACGGCTTGGTCAAATCCCATCATTACTATTCATATGACCCTTTCCAAACATATTCCAAACTTACATCTTACTCTCGTATTATTTCGAAATTTTTTTTGGCAGAGTTTTCTCTGTATTCCTTACTATCCCAAAACCTGCACGCAGGAAATACCAACAGCGCCTCATAGGGCCATCATCATATATACACATCATATCATATCGTATCGTATCATCGCCACACACGGGCTCTCAATATTCATAAGAGTCGAAAATAATGGGCTTACCTCATAGGCCCAACATGACCACACGTGTTACCCTTTCTTGTTTACTTTCCCTTTTCAAACTTTTCAACTTTACCTTTCAATCGTACGCCAACACCGTACTCGCTATACGCCTTTTCGTACCTTTACTTACCTCGCGTGCTTTATAGCTTCCCGTATCGTTAATCGTCTTACTCGTCAATGCCATTCTCCGCTTTGCGCAATCACATGTTAGCGTAAAGAAATCTCATTTCTTAACTTGGCTCTATGGCACGATCTAAGGAGTGAGAAAAGTAACCACCCTAAATGCCCCGTAGCCTCACGTTGTTTATAAATGTGGCCGGCTTCACACCATAAACGAGGACTCTCCGGACACGACTTTGCGGACAACCCCTAGGACGGCCCGCTCACACGATACTAATTTGTCACACCTAGTTTTCGTGGGACGTGATGGGCACCCGACCCTTACCTAGGGCCGAGCCGAACCTCACTTCTACTGGCTCCTAAATCATATTGGGCCCTCATAGCATAACATAAATACATAATGAAAGCTTTTCGAGAAACAAACTTGCTTTTCATCCCTTTTCAAATCAAGTAATGCACTTTGTGATCGTATAAGACCGCGTAGAATAATGCATCTCACAGCCACATCGGCTTGGGCGAAAGCTTACAAAGCCGACATACTACATACACGATCTTGTCTGCAAAGTCTCTAACATGGAACATGAAACCATATCATACGCTCATTTTCGGCGGCACTCACGGAGAAAGTGGAGCTCGCCAATCATTTGGAACATTGCTAATATCTTCTCAAATGCAGTGTACACCAGCGGCGTGAGCAACGTCCACAAGAAGGGGCGATAAATCTGAGCGACGTCGTCTGCGTAAGGCATGAGTAACAACATATAGAAGGATGCAAAGCATGAATAGTAACAAGATGAAATCATAGGGCATTTCATGAGATGAAGAGTAACCTGCGCGAAGGCGGAGTGCCCTTTTGGCGGAACCTTTGTCTTTAGTGCGCGGGAACGTGCGGCCCGATCCATATATATATCAAATTCTTGCGGAGCGTGCGGCCGATCCATATAATATATTCTTTGGAACGTGCGCCCGGCACTAACTTATATGGATGAAGACGTTCTGCCTCTATCATGGTTCCGCTAAAAGGCACTCGGATGTCTACTGCTACTCTTTATTATATATATGGATCGGGCTACACGTTCAAAGAATATATTATATGGATCGAAAATTTTGGGCCGCGTTCGCGACAATTTGATATATATATGGATGTTTTTACGTTACCGGCACTATAACGAGTAAGGTTCCGCCTAAAGAGGGCACTTTCGATTGTCGTGTTACTCTTCAAATCTCTTGAATGCCCTATGATTTCGTCTTGTTACTATTCATGCTTTGCATCCTTCTATATGTTGTTACTCATGCCTTACATACTCAAGACGTTGCTCATCCGACGTCCCCTTCTTGTGGATATTTTAGCTCATCTTGCGCAGTACACCTGCATGAGTTCAAGATATTAGCGAAGATGTTCCGGCGGATTGACGAGCTCCACTTTCTCCGAGTGCCTTTGCCGAGTCGAGCGTTATGATATGGTTTCATGTTCCATGTTAGAGACTTTGCGAGGACGCATCGTGTATGTAGTATGTCGGTTTGTAAGTGGATCCAAGCCGATGTATTGTGATGCGTTATCCACGTCTTATACGATCACGGAACATTACTTGATTTGAAAAGGGATGAAAAGCAAGTTTGTTCCTCGAAAAGCTTTCATTAAGTATTCATGTTATGCTATAAGGGCCCAATATGATATGAGAGTGCCGAGAGTCGAGGGTTCGGCCGGCCTAGTGTGGTGACGGTGCCATCACGCCTACGAAACTAGGGTGTGACATAAACAACATGAAGTAGTTGTTGAATCAAGAAAAGCCTTTGTTCTTGCAAAACCTTACCTTGGCCGAATGAAGAAGGGGAAGGAAGAAGGTGAGTTTTAATCCTCTTTTCATGCGTTATAGATGGTTTATGTGTGTTGTAGTATGCGGAAATGGATGAAAATCATGAAATATTGGATGTTGGTGGTGAACCGTGTGGGCTATGTTTGACCGAGTATGTGTATTGTGTGTGTGGGAATGAAGAATTAATTTTATTTAGCATGTTTTGGTTGTTGTTGCATGGATTCCATAATGAAAATGATGATTTAATGATTTAAATGGAAGTTGGAATCGTTTGTAGGTTGTTGGAAGAAATAATGAAATTTCAATATAGTTTTTGTATTATTGTGGTTAATGTTGTTAATGTGTGGAATGTTGGTATAGTTTGTGAATTTGGAGGAAAGAAATGTGTTGTGATGTTCCTATGGAAATTGGAAGGTTTCGGGTGGCTTGGTGTGTGGATTAGGTTATTTGGAATATTGTGCGAGTTGCTTGAAATGTTGTTGAATCTCGATTGAATGGTTTTGGGTTAGTACTTGAATATGCGTGTCTTGGTGTTAGTTGAATATATATATATAGTTGAATTGAGTGAAATTGGAATGTTGTCGAAATAGGTAGAAAAGAGTTATTAATGTTAGAATGCGTTTGGAATTGCTTATGGATATTGTTGATGCGGTTGTTGGTATTGTTGTTGGATATTTGGCCGAGTTGAATTCTCGGGTGTTGAATTTACGGGGAATCGCCCTAATTTACCGTAAATAAAGTGCGAACTTAAAATGGGATTAGGGTTCCTATGTCTAATGTTTGGTGTCTAATGACGTGTTGTAGATTTTGAGAAGCCGAGACTTGAGTTTGGATTAGCTTAGGAAGCAATCAAGGTATGTAAAACTTACCTTCCTTCTTTTGGCATGTCTTAGATATGTCTAGGTTGCGATATGTTATGAGCTTCGGTGGTAATTCTATTCTTAAAAATCCGAGCACGTTTATGAGTCGTATTTGCTTTTGATGTTGGCATCCTTATATGGTCAAGCTATAGTTTATACGTCTTTTGTATGACTAAGTTTCAAAAGTTGCATAAAAGTTTGGGTTTTAAAAGAGTTTTGTTCTAAAAAAGATTCGAAAACTACGAAAGTCCGTAACTTTCATAGACGAAGCTGATCGCTTCGATATGCTCAAAAATGATTCCATGATGTATGATGACTATGTTTTCCATAGGCGGGCCCGGCTCGGGTCGACACCCGTTCGTGGGTCCCGCGACTTTCCTTTATGTACTTTTGATGACTTTTTTGAAAAGAATTCAATATGACTATCTTTCCGACCCCCGAGTATGATTACTTATTTATCGGTTGAGTCTGAAATAAGGATTTTAATGTATGTGATTTTGATACGTGACTTTGGTTTCCGAAGTTCGGTTTGACATGTTCCGATTGGCCGATTCGACTCTTTGTTTTGGTTTACAAAGGATGGTTCGTTTTGATTAACCTCTTAAGTCTTTGGAAATGTTTTAAGCGTATTTGGTTACTCATGATTCTTGCTCGTGCATTGTGTTGTTACATTTTCGCCCAAGTCCGGCCGGTTATGTTATCGTGCGCACTATCTTGTGTATTCGAAATATGATGTGTATTACGAAGCATGATGTGTATTTAGAAACATGAGGTGATACGAAGTACGATATGATATGATGGTGCGATTCCGATGCATAATAATGGAACAGATGTATGTGTCGGTTCGCGAGCCACTTTCGGTCGGGAGCCGTATGTATATTATGGTGCTATGATGTGTCCGTACGCCGAAGCCCCCTTTTGGCCGGGTACGTGTATATATGTTACGTTATATGTTATATGTATGGATTTTGGAATATGATGCGTTGGTATCGGGGGCGGGGTGGTGGGGCAAACCCGATGGTGGGGCAAACCCGTGGTGGGGCAAACCCAATGGTGGGGCAAACCCAATGATGAGGCAAAATTCCACATTGGTTTAGCCAATCCCACCTTTGGTTTAGGCCAATCCACATTGGTTTAGGCCAATCCCACATTGGTTTAGGCGATCACATCGGTTAATGGCATCTCATATGACCGGTCATGATGTTATGATGCGCTACGGTATGTTTATGATTATGGTATTATTTATGGATCGGGCCATACGTTCCTCGGCATTCGGTTAATTGTCAGCTCATATGATATGTTTGATTTTTCGTATATATGAGACAGAAATGTTTTTCAAAGAAAGCGAAGCATTTTGGCATTCTGATTATCCTATTGCCTTCTGAACCCCTTATGTATGATTTGTATGTTAGATGTGAGTACTTTGGTATTCGGGTTATTATGCTCGCGTTCGGTACACTTTACTTCGATTATGACTTCGTTTTCTGTATTTCATGCTTTGCATACTCAGTACATATTCCGTACTGACCCCCTTTCTTCGGGGGCTGCGTTTCATGCCGCGCAGGTACCCACAGATGAGTAGATGATGTTAGCAGAAGATGTTCCAGCTGGATTGGCGAGCTCCATTTCTTCCGGAGTGCTGCCGGGTCCGAGTGTTTTTGTGTGGTATCTGAGATTTTGGTAGAGACTTTGCAGACAGTGTCGTGTGTGTGATATGTCAGTTTTGTAATTGGCTATGTAAGCCGATATATCAGTACGCATTATGTTACAAATTCGTTATGACTACAGATTTTATTTGATCTGAAAAAGATGAAAAGTATGATGTTCTTTGAAAATTTTCCTTCTGCATTTTGCCACGTTTTGTGGGTCCAGTATGATTATGTGTATTACGAAAGTCAGCGGGTTCGCCCGACCCTAGGTAAGAGTCGGGTGCCCATCACGCCCTATCGGAAATTAGGGTGTGACAAATTGGTATCAGAGCAGTTCGTCCTAGGGGTTGTCTGCAAAGTCGTGTCCAGTAGAGTCTTGTTTATGGTGTGTTGCGCGCCACATTTATAAACAGGAGGCTACGGGCATCTAGGATGGTTACTCTTCTTTCATATCTGAGATCGTGCCATAGAGCCAAGTCATAGGAAATGAGATTCCTTACCCGCATCTTTGATTTATTGAGAATAATGGCAGCGATAGAAGAAAGGGATTGATGATGTTGGAAGTTACTAAGCACACAGGTAAGCAAAGGTATGAAAGATATATGTTGGGAAAGCTATTGAAATTACGATTGAAATACAAGTTGAAGACTAAAGGGGGAAAGTAAACAAGAAAGTGTAACAGGTGCCGTTTAAGTTGGGTATACGAGGTATGTTTATTATTTGTGTGCATTGATGATATTGAAACCTGTGAAATTTTGTGATATGATACGATATATGTATATAAGTATGTTATTTTTATGTGAGGCATTGTTGGTATTTCCTGTGTACAGGTTTCGAGATAGTAACAATTACAGAGGAAACTCTGCCGAAATTTTCTCAAAAAAAAAAAAGAAGAAAAGAAAGAGAATGAGATATGGGTTTGTAATGCGACTTGAAAGGCCGTGTCCACCGTAATGGTAAGATTTGAGTAAGTTGTGGGTATGGATGACCTCGAGAAAGAAGTAATAGTATGATTAAGACAAGAGTAAGGAGGAAAAGAATTGTGATGGATATGGATATATTGATAAGACAGCTTGCGAGATATTAAGGATAAAGTGGATTAGAAAGGGTAAAGGGTTAAGAAGTGTTATATTGCAGATTGGTTACGAATAAGATATAACGTGAATATAATGAGGGTTGTTATGGAAATAAGTGAAGCCTAGTGAGAAAGTGGCCAAGGTTATGATGTGATCTATGTGGCTAAAATACAAAGGCAAGTATGAAACGGAAAAACAAGCTATGGAACGAATAAGGAAGGGTTTGAGTTAAAGATTAAGAGACGACACGAGATAATGTGCCTAGAATGTCACAAGTCGAGTAAAGGGAATTACAAGAAGGAAAAGTTTAAATCGAGATCCTTAAGACCCCATACGGCAAGTTGAACATTCGAGGACGAATGTTCTAAAGGGGGAAAGGATGTTATACCCCATACTTTGTATGTTGGAATATTCTAAGTTGGTTGCGACAAGTTATGGACAAGACTTTTAATTTTCGGTTTTTGTTGATTTTGTCTTAATGCATAAGTTGCATATTCATCTTTTTGTTGGTATGGAGTGTTAAGGGTAAAATTGGAATAAGAAAAAAATTGGAGAATGAAAGTTGGAAAATTATTTCATGAAGTAGCCAAAATGGCCAAGTGGCCGTGGACCCCCCCCCTAAAGTTGGCCAATAATTTCCAAGCCATGGAAGGACACGTGTGTTCATTTTATATTTGTGGGAGCTAAGTATATATATATATATATATCTAGTTGGTGGATGACAAGCAACAATTATTCATCTTTTTCCAATTCTAGAAAGATGAAGAAACATGGAGAAAAAAATATATAGAGAAATTTCATTCGGTTGGGGTAGGCCGAATTTGGCCATGGAGAATTCATCAAAAAAAATTATTTTCTTCTATGTTTTTCACTCCTTGGAAGGTGCTAAACAACATGAAGTAGTTGTTGAATCAAGAAAAGCCTTTGTTCTTGCAAAACCTTACCTTGGCCGAATGAAGAAGGGGAAGGAAGAAGGTGAGTTTTAATCCTCTTTTCATGCGTTATAGATGGTTTATGTGTGTTGTAGTATGCGGAAATGGATGAAAATCATGAAATATTGGATGTTGGTGGTGACCGTGTGGGCTATGTTTGGTAAGTATGTGTGTGTGTGTGTGGGAATGAAGAATTAATTTTATTTAGCATGTTTTGGTTGTTGTTGCATGGATTCCATAATGAAAATGATGATTTAATGATTTAAATGGAAGTTGGAATCGTTTGTAGGTTGTTGGAAGAAATAATGAAATTTCAATATAGTTTTTGTATTATTGTGGTTAATGTTGTTAATGTGTGGAATGTTGGTATAGTTTGTGAATTTGGAGGAAAGAAATGTGTTGTGATGTTCCTATGGAAATTGGAAGGTTTCGGGTGGCTTGGTGTGTGGATTAGGTTATTTGGAATATTGTGTGAGTTGCTTGAAATGTTGTTGAATCTCGATTGAATGGTTTTGGGTTAGTACTTGAATATGCGTGTCTTGGTGTTAGTTGAATATATATATAGCTAAATTGAGTGAAATTGGAATGTTGTCGAAAAATGTAGAAAAGAGTTATTAATGTTAGAATGCGTTTGGAATTGCTTATGGATATTGTTGATGCGGTTGTTGGTATTGTTGTTGGATATTTGGCCGAGTTGAATTCTCGGGGTGTTGAATTTACGGGGGAATCGCCCAAATTTACGTAAATAAAGTGCGAACTTAAAATGGGATTCCGAGGTTCCTATGACTAATGTTTGGTGTCTAATGACGTGTTGTAGATTTTGAGAAGCCGAGACTTGAGTTTGGATTAGCTTAGGAATCAATCAAGGTATGTAAAGCTTACCTTCCTTCTTTTGGCATGTCTTAGATATGGCTAGGTTGCGATATGTTATGAGCTTCGGGGGTAATTCTATTCTTAAAAATCCGAGCACGTTTATGAGTCGTATTTTCTTTTGATGTTGGCATCCTTATATGGTCAAGCTATGGTTTATACGTCTTTTGTATGACTAAGTTTCAAAAGTTGCATAAAAGTTTGGGTTTTAAAGAGTTTTGTTCCTAAAAGATTAAGAAAACTACGAAAGTCCGTAACTTTCACAGACGAACCGGATCGCTTCGATATTCTCAAAAATGATTCCATGATGTATGATGACTATGATTTCATAGGCGGGCCGGCTCGGGTCGACACCCGTTCGTGGGTCCGTGACTTTCCTATTATGTACTTCGATGACTTTTTAAAAGAATTCAATATGACTATCTGCGACCCCGAGTATGATTACTTATTTATCGGTTGAGTACGAAATAAGGATTTTAATGTATGTGATTTTGATACGTGACTTTGGTTTTAAGTTCGGTTTGACGTATTCAGGAAGTGATGTTGAAAGAAAAATTTGATTCGACCTCTTTGTTTTGGTTTTACAAAGGATGGTTCGTTTTGATTAACCTCTTAAGTCTTTGGAAATGTTTTAAAGCGTATATTTCTTTACTGGCGATTACTTTCGTGCCTTGTGTTGTTACATTTTTCGCCAAGTCCGGGCCGGTTATGTTATCGTGCGCCTATATTTTGTGATACAGAAATATGATGTGTATTCTGAAGCATGATGTGTATTTCGAAACATGAGGTGATACGAAGTCTGATATGATATGATATGATATGATGGTCTGATTTATCGATGCGTATTATGGAGTATGATGTGTGTCGGTTCGGCAGAGCCTTTCGATCGGGAGCCGTGTGTGTATATTATGGTGCTATGATGTGTAATCGTACGCCGGACACTTTCGGGAGTCTTGTGTATATATGTTACGTTATATGTTATATATATGGACTCTGGAATATAATCTGTTGGTATCAGGGCCGGTGGTGGGGCAAACCCAGTGGTGGGGCAAACCCAGTGGTGGGGCAATCCCAATGGTGGGGCAAACCCAATGATGAGGCAAAATTCCACATTGGTTTAGGCCAATCCCACATTGGTTTAGGCCAATCCCCACCTTTAGTTTTAGGCCAATCCCATTGGTTTGAATGCCCGATCCCTTTAGTTTAGACGATCACATCGGTTAATAGCGTCGCCCATGACCGGTCATGATGTTATGATGCGCTACGGTATGTTTATGATTATGGTATTATTTATGGATCGGGCGTACGTTCCTTGGCATTCGGTTAATTGTCGGCTCATATGATATGTTTGATTTTCCGTATATATAAATAGAAATGTTTTTCAAAGAAAAGCGAAGCATTTTGGCATTACGATTATCCTATTGCCTTATCAAACCCCTTATGTATGATATGTATGTTAGATGTGAGTACTTTGGTATTACGGTTATTATGCTCGCGTTCGGTACACTCTACTTCGATTATGACTTCGTTTTACGTATTTCATGCTTTGCATACTCGGTATATTCGTCCCGACCCCCGCTTTCTTCGAAGTGCGTTTCGTCGCGCGGTACCCGCGGATGAGTAGATGATGTTAGCGAGAAGATGTTCCGGCTAGATTGACAAGCTCCATTTTCTTCGAGGATCTGCCGCCGTCCGGGAGTGTTTTTGTATGGTATACGAGATTTTGGTAGAGACTTTGCGGACGGTGTCGTGTGTGTGATATCGGTTTGTAATCGGCTATGTAAGTAGATATATCAGATACGCATTATGTTACAAATTCGTTATGACTACTGATTTTATTTGATGCGAAAAAGATGAAAAGTATGATGTTCTTTGAAAATTTTCTTCGCATTTTGCCACGTTTTGCGGACGGTATGATTATGTGTATTACGAAAGTCGGCGGGTTCGCCACCCCTAGGTAAGGGTCGAGGTCTGCCCCTATCCGCTATCGGAAATTAGGGTGTGACATCATTGACTATTTGTATGCACCTCATTGACTGATGAAGATTAGCAGGGTTTCTGTTTTGTTTTAATCCTTTGATATTCAAAAAAAGATATAAATGTATACGGTAAAAACCAGGTCAATGTGTGACCCGTGAGTCCGGAGCCGATGGTAAGTCCAAATGACCACGAGCATGTTCGATCTTTTCTTCACCGGGCTATCATACCGGATGCAATTGACCAGAGACAAGAAAAGTGTGTCCGTTGGTCCGGGTACGCCGAGCCAAAATCAACGTGTCGGTTGGTCCGGTTAACCGATTGCGATGTTGCCACGCGTCAGGAAACCGTTCTGCCATTTGCACTGACGATCGTACGGGTGTCAGACCGTACGGTCCTACCTTATCTTTTTTAGGGTTTCTTTATTCATAAGGGCTTTGTGTTGTATTCATGGCCTATAAGGTATACCTATAAATAGAGGACATTCTTCTCCTCTTTGGGGTTAGCTTCTTTTTCGGATCTCAATATTGTAATCATCAAAGCTCTCTCTCTCTCTCTCTCTCTAAAACTCTCTCTCAAATATATTGGTCCGGATTTTGTGGTGTTCTTCCTTAGCTTTACTTATCCATTCAATATATATATATATATATATTTGGCATAAACCACTAGTTGTAATACACATTCTCACAGCACACACACACACACACACACACACACACACACACACACATATATATATATATATATATATATATTATTACAAACAAATCTATAGACATTTCATACAAACCAAATATATTAAAGTTCATCCACATATCCTATACCTCACTTACAAATTTAATTGTTACCAAAATTCGGGGTAAACAGTTTGGCGCCCACCGTGGGGCTAGGATAATAGTGGTTTTTTAATCTTTGCTTCTTCCTTCTTTTACCCGTTGATTGAGGAATCTGTAATTTTCGCAAAAAACGGACAAAATGGCAAGCAGCGGACAGTCCAGTCATGTGAACAACAACGAAATTGTGGCTGAAAACGAGAACAACAATGGGTTACGGAACCTACTTGCAGATCCAGTCGACCCAAGCTCTATTGATTCGAGAGAAGGCCTCAACCGGCAGAATACCGTGAATCAGGAGAATGCCGCATTTCCGGCCATTGATCCCTTGAATACGCATAACTCAATTACTTTGTCCTGGGCTCAAGGACGGAAAACACTGGATACTCCAGATGAGATTAACTTACGTTTAATATTTGAAATGGTGAAGGAACAAGGGACCGCCATAGCCGAACAGGGAATTGCTATAGCTCAGCTTCAGGGCAAAAATGACAAGACAGCTCCGGTAAGGCCAAAAGGGGTCACCGAACCAAGGAGGGATGAACCACGGATAGTTGAAAGCAATGGATCGGGAGCCGGTTCGTCTACCGATGTTCTGAAAATACTCGAGACCTTGGCAAAACGGGTCGATTCAACGGAGAAGAGGGTGGAAACGTATAAATCTCGGGTGGATCAGATCCCGAGAGCTCCACCGATCCTGAAAGGGCCGGATTCTAAGAGGTACATTCAAAGGCCTTTTCCTCCGAAGTTAATCTCGAAGAGATTCAAGATGCCAGATATCCCGAAATACGATGGTACAACGGACCCGCAGGAACACGTGACTTCGTATACCTGCACCATAAAAGGCAATCATGTTGAAGAGGATGAAATTGAATCCGTGTTGTTGAAAAAATGGAAATACTATCGAAAGGAGCGTTGACCTGGTATGATCATCTGCCCGAGCATTCCATCACTTCCTTTGAAATGCTCGCAGATGCGTTCATCAAAGCCCATGCTGGAGCCAAAAAGGTACAGGCCCGGAACGCGGACATCTTCCGAATAGCCCAAAGGGATGATGAGTTGTTGCGAGAATTTGTGAATCGCTTCCAAAGGGAACGGATGGAGCTTAACCCTCGAAGCTCGACTGCTTCATTCAAACTGAAGGAAAACTTGTTGGAGTATGAGGCTGTGACCTGGCCAGATGTTCATAACAGGTACGAATCAAAAATTCGAGTGAAGGATGACCAGTTCGAACTTTCCCCGGGACCTATAAATATGAGCAAAGTCTCTGAGCCGGAGACACAACCATCGAGGGAAAGGTACCGGCCATACTCTCATTCGGAAAAACCGACCTTCAGGTAGGAAAAATCGAGGATCAGCTCCAGTCACTTATCGAGTAGGGGCAATAAAATGGCCGAACGTCCGTCAAACAGTCGATGCCTATCATTTAGAAGTGATGCCAGGAGTTCGGCTAGCAATAAAGACGTACCGAGGATATCGGAATACAACTTCAACATCAACACCTCGGATCTCGTCTCAGCTATCGGCCGTATCACGGAGGCTAGATAGCCAAGGCCATTGAGGTCAGACCCGGGTCAACGGAACCCAAACGTGGTGTGTGAGTATCATGAGATCCATGGGCACAGAACTAAAGATTATCGTTAATTAGGGGAGTAGGTGGCTCGTTTATTGAAGAATGGCCACCTCGAGAATTCCTGAGTGAACGAGTCAAAAACCACTACAAAGAAAGGGAGAGTCACAAACGAGCCGAACCGATGGAACCTCAACATGTAATCAATATGATAATTGGAGGAACGGATGCTCCACGAGGGCCGGTGATGGAAAGAACAAAGGTTTCAATTGTACGAGAGAAGCGCAACCGGGACTATGTACCCGAGGGTTCCATCTCTTCATTAACGAGGATGCGGAATGCATTATTCAACCGCACAATGATGCATTGGTAATTTCTATCCTTATTTTCAAATCACAAGTTAAACATATTTTGATAGACCCAGGTAGTTCAGCCAACATCATCCGGGGGAGAGTGGTAGAACAGCTGAGGCCACTCGACCAGATTGTGCCGGTAGCCCGAGTACTCGGCGGGTTCAATATGGCAAGCGAAACCACGAAGGGTGAAATTTCTTTGCCAGTCAGCAATGACGGCACCATACAGCAGATGGTATTCTACGTCATCGAGGGAGATATGAAGTATAATGCTTTGCTTGGCAGACCGTGGATTCATCATGAGAGCGATACAATCAACACTACACCAGTTGCTAAAGTTCCCAACTCCGGAGGGGATAAAAACTATCTAAGGTGAATAGCCGGCAGCAAGGGAAATGTTCGCGGTCGAGGAAGCGCCCCTTTTTCCAAAAAAGCCGGAACAAAGAGATGATAAATCAATCGGAGGCAAGGACACCAAATAGCAATTAAAGATTATAGGTTCGAAAGCGGAGCAGAAGGGATCGGACCCGGCTGGTAAAGAGGACTATTTCGACGTGCCTAGATTGTTTGTATTACCGGATGACTCAGATGCAACCAAATCTACCGTGGAGGAACTAGAATAAGTCATCTTATTTGAACATCTACCGAACAAAAAGGTATACCTGGGCACGGGGTTAACCTCGGAGCTCAGGAATAAGTTAATTAAATCTCTTCAAACTAATGCCGATTGTTTTGCATGGTCCCATATAGACATGACAGGTGTGCCAACAGAAATCACAACTCATAAGCTCAGCCTTGATAGGAAATTCCCCCCGGTAAAGCAGAAAAGGAGACCAATGGCCGAGCCAAAACATGCCTTTGTAAAAGATGAGGTAACGAAGCTTTTAAAAATAGGCTCTATCCGGGAGGTAAAATACCGGACTGGCTAGCTAATGTAGTGGTAGTGCCAAAGAAAGGTAATAAATTTAGAATGTGTGTTGACTATAAGGATCTGAACAAAGCATGCCCGAAGGATTCGTTTCCGATGCCTCACATCGATCGAATGATCGATTCAACGGCCGGGCATGAGATGTTAAGTTTTCTCGATGCTTACTCTAGGTACAACCAAATCTGGATGCACCCGGAGGATCAAGAGAAAACCTCCTTTATTACCCGATACGGGACTTACTATTATAATGCCATGCCATTCGGGTTAAAAAATGTTGGAGTAACTTATCAACGCCTAGTTAATGGAATGTTCGAAGAACAGATAGGGCAAACAATGAAAGTTTATATTGATGACATGCTAGTCAAGTCCCTAGAAACAGAGGACTATTTAAAACATTTGCAGGATACCTTTGATGTATTTCGCAAATATAACATGAAGCTTAACCCAGAGAAATGTTCCTTCGGTGTCCGATCAGGCAAATTTTTGGACTTCATGGTGTCGAACCGGGGAATTGAAATTAGGTGTCGAACCGGGGAATTGAAATTAACCCGAAAAAGATCAAAGCCATTGAGGATATTGAGGTGGTGAACAATGTCAAGGCCGTGCAGAGTCTCACCGGAAGGATAGCAGCACTGAGCCGTTTCATTTCGAGGTCTTCGGATAAAAGTCACCGTTTCTTCTCACTGCTGAGAAAGAAGAATGACTTCGTCTGGACACTGGAATGTCAAAAGGCTTTGCAGAAATTAAAAAGGTACTTATCGAGCCCGCCTCTGCTGCACACACCGAAGGCAGACAAACAGTTATTTCTATATCTTGCCGTGTCCGAGGTAGAGGTAAGCGGTGTTTTGGTCCGAGAAGAAGAGGTACACAATTCCCAATATATTATGTGAGTAGGACTTTAAGGGATACGGAGACTCGTTATCCACACCTCGAAAAGTTGGCCTTGACATTGGTAAGTGCATCAAGAAAGCTAAAACCTTACTTTCAATACCATCCAATATGTGTAGTAACTACTTACTCGCAAAAAAATGTCATGCATAAATCGGAGTTATCAGGTAGACTGACCAAATGGGCCGTAGAGATTAGCGGATATGATATCGAGTATAAGCCTAGAACAGCTATTAAGTCTCAAATCTTAGCCGATTTTGTAGCAGACTTTACCCCCGCCATGATTTCGGAGGTCGAGAAAGAACTTTTGCTAATCTCGGGAAAGGCTTCGGGTATCTGGTCTCTACACACAGATGGGGCTTCAAACCTAAAAGGTTCGGGTTAGGCATTGTTCTTAAGACTCGCGTCGGTGATGTCATTAGATAGTCGATTAGAACTATAAAATTGACTAACAATGAAGCCGAGTATGAGGCTATGATTGCAGGTTTGGAATTGGCTCGGAGTCTGGAAGCTGAAATAGTCAAAGCAAAATGCAACTCTCTCTTGGTCGTTAACCAGGTGAATAGCGTTTTCGAGTTCAAGGATGAGCGTATGCAAAGATACTTGGAGAAAACTCAGGTGATACTACACCGGTTTAAAGAATGGACCACAACGACATGTACCCGGGGAACGAGAATAACGAAGTCGATACCGGCCAATTTGGGCTCTTCGGTACAAGCACGGAAATCAACCCCGGTACCGTAGTGCAATTGATGAATTCGGTGGTAGAAAACGGGCAGGACAAGATAAACACAATGGGTCTAACTTGGGATTGGCACAACAGATACATCTACTACTTGCAAGATGGGAAGCTGCCGAGCGACCCAAAAGAATCGCGATCGCTTCAGACCAAAGCAGCTCGGTTCTGTTTAATAGATGATCAATTGTATCGACGGTCTTTCTTCGGACCTCTGGCCAAATGTTTGGGTCCCGGAGAAACAAACTAGGTGATGAGAGAAGTCCACGAGGGTACCTGCGATAATCAGTCCAGTGCGGAAGCCTTGGTTCAAAAAATTATCAGAGCCGGTTGTTACTGGAACCGGATGGAGGATGATGCGAAGAATTTTGTTCGGAAATGCGACGGGTGTCAAAGGCATGCCCCGATCATTCATCAACCCGGGGAGTTGCTGCACCCAGTGATATCACCTTAGCCGTTCATGAAGTGGGGAATGGATATCGTCGGTCCTCTGTCGTGGGCACCAGGTAAGGCTTGTTTCATTCTGTTTATGACTGACTACTTCTCAAAATGGGTTGAAGCGCAGGCCTTCGAAAAGATTAGAGAAAAGGAGGTTATTGACTTCATATGGGACCATATTTTCTGTCGTTTCGGCATCCCGGCTGAAATAACTTGTGATAACGGCCCCCAGTTCATTGGTAGCAAGGTCAATAATTTCCTCGAAGGGTTGAAGATCAAGAAGATAGTGTCGACTCCGTATCACTCGAGTGCAAACGGACAAGCGGAATCCACAAACAAAATAATAATTCAAAATCTAAGGAAAAGACTTGAAACATCGAAACATAGATGGAGGGAAGTGCTGCAGGAGGTATTATGGGCTTACAGAACTATGTCAAAATCGAGCACGGGAGAAACACCTTTCTCGTTGGTCTACGGGGCCGAAGCTCTGATTCCCATAGAAGTTGGCAAACCGAGCCTCCGGTTCAAATACGTCACCAGCAGGTCAAACGAGGAGGCTATGGCCGTAAAACTCGACCTGGCGGACGAACTACGTGAAAATGTGCTGGTCCGATTAACGGCTCAAAAACAAAGAATGGAGAGGTACTACAACCAGAGGGCCAATCTTTGACATTTCCGAGTTTAGGACTTGGTACTTCAGAAAGTTACTTTGAACACTAAAAATCCCAATGACGGGAAGTTGGGTCCAAACTGGGAAGGGTCGTACATAATAACCGGAGTAACAGGCAAAGGATCGTACTAACTGGATTTCATGGACAGACAACGGTTGCGCAATAATTGGAATGTGGCTCATTTGAAGAAATACTATTGCTAAGGTATGGATGCCTACCCGTGTGATCATCTTTTATTAACCTATCCTTTTTTGCAGAAGTGGTACCGAAATAAGCCCCGAGGGAATGGAGTTAGGTCTGAAAACACATGTTGCACTCTTTTTCTTAGTGCGGTTTTGTCTCGAAGTGGGTTTTCTGACAAGGTTTTTAACGAGGCAGCAAGTACAATGTGTTACTTTATAAAAACAAGGCAAAGTACCCGAAAACGGAGGGTCTGCCCATCGAGTGGGGACTTAATAGTGCTTACCCGATGATGCTGCTCGGATAAACACTAGGAGAATATCATACCCACATCAAGGCCTATCCCGGAAAGGTAGAATGAGTTCAACTCACCGAAGCAGATGAAGAAACACTATTAAGTGCTATCCCGGAAAGGTCTTCAAAATTTTATGTCTCTTATTCTTGTGTAAACCCGGACCTTCTGTGTTAGGTTTCGATGTAAGGAAAAAACGATTAAAAACAAATCGTGTCCAGTTAGTATTTGCTACGGCAAAAATAGAAGGAAACAGATGAAATCCTCATTTTATGTACAAACACTGGCTATATAAAAAAGCGTTATGAAAGCTTGCGCCTCAGACACGCCTTTGTATTAAACACACTATAACGGGAATTATTATCAAAATTTGGCAAAGGCAGCAAGGTCGAAATAAACCGAGCCCAAAATCTTTTAACAGCCTCGAGTGGGGACTGTTGTCTCAAAACTTGACAAAGGCAGGGATTCAGGTATCCGAACCTAATCTATTATAAGTAAACGGTCGGAAAAGGTTCAAACAATTTAAAAACCTCGGCCCAAAATGCCCAACGTGACTTGGAGATGTCTGAGTTCACGAAGCATAAATAAGCCTCTCGGGCAAACTATTCGATAAAATCCTCGGTCAAAAACCTACCGAACAAAATAAAAGCCAATACTCAATGAGTTAAAACAACTGCAATTCGGACAAAAGAGATAGCTCCGAACCTTTGATTATTCCTTACGAGACAAACGATTAAGGTAAATGTCATAACGTACATTCGGATAAAAGAATGAAGAAAACAACAGCCAAAAGGGAAATATGCATTTCTTATATAGACTAAGTCTTTACACTTAAAATTTTCACACAAGTCAAAAACAAAAACAAATTAAAGGCTCGTACAGGCCCTGATCTACCTGGTATGATTGGAATCGGAGTTCTCGAAAACTGTTTGCTCTGAATCTTCAGAATCAGCATCAAGGGCTTTCTTTGGCTTCGAGTATCCGGGCCTGGAGGTCCCCTAACCCTTTTTCAATCTGTTCGAGGGTAACCCTCCGTAATTTCCACCGCTCATACTCGATCAGAATCGTAGAACGAGCCTCGGCAGTCTCCATGTCTTTAAGAGACTCTTCTAGGTTGGCCTCGGCTTTTTTCAATTTAGCCTCTAGTTCGGATCTCTCTTCAAGAAGAGCTATTCGAATTTGATTAGCCGATTCAAACTCAGCCTGAAGCACATCATTGGCCTCAGTAGCCTCCTCGAGCTTGCTCTTGAGCTCGTCACTAATCCGAGCTCGAGTCTTGGCTTTCTCGTCGGCCACCTTCAGTTTCTCCTTGTCATTAGCACTCTCGGATTCAAGCTGGTGATGCCCTTCTGCCATCCTCACGGCATCAGCCTTGATCGAGTCAAGTTCACTCCGAAGTTGAGAAATAATGGCCTCGAGTTCACCAAGCCTCGTAATAAAATTGGCATTGTCTCGGTTAAGACCGAAATTATCCGCCTCAAGGAGCCTGTTTTTTTCAATCATATCGGCCAACTCGGCCTTCAAGCGAAGGTTTTCGGCCTTTGAGGCTTCGAGCTCGGATTGAAGGTTGGGAAGAGCAGCGGCCCGGCTCAGCTGATCTTCTTTCTCCTGCGGGAGGAGCTGGAACTTCTCCGTTTCTCGGCCCTGGGCATCCAACTGACCCTTTAAGTCATCAACCTCATGTTGGGCACGGACAAAGCCCTCATTAACGAGCACAACACTCTGCAGAAGAATAAGAAAATCAAGTTAAGAAATTGAATAAACAAGAATTGAAAATCGCACATCAATATTATGGAAAGCCGAGCATAAAGTTTACCCAGTTGCCTGCATGCATGCCTTCGTTTATGTCACGACCCAACCGGAGGGCCGCGACGAGCACCCGGTGCTATCCCACCTGGGCACCCCTTAACATACTTTCACAACATATCTAGGTGAGCTACATAGCTAAATCATGCTTTTCATTCATCATCATTCTATTCTCATTGGGCAACAACATATCTATATCATCATTAACATCTATGCCCATATAAATATACATAAACCAATAAGGCTATCAAAATAATATCCCAAAATATAGGCCGATGAGGCCAAACATATCTAACCATATACACATGTCTACGAGCCTCTAAGAAGGGTACGTCATATCATAACATATGGGCGGGACAGGACCCCGCCGTGCCCATGAATATGTACACAAAAGAATCTATACCAAAAAGCTAATGAATTGGAGCTCTGCTATGTAGTCCCTGAGAAAATACAGCTATGGATTAAGTCTGTCGCCCTGGCCACCTGCGGGCATGACGCAGCGTCCACAAACAAAAGGACGTCAGTACGAAGAATGTACTGAGTATGTAAAGCATGATCAATATCAATCTGTAAGCATAATAGATAACATATGAAATAACATAGGATGGGAGATAATAGCATCATCGTTAAGGCACTTACTTGCTTTCCATAGGGACATTCCATTTCTATTGCGTATTCGTGTACAAACATTCATATCCGTACTCATTTACCTTTCGTATCCATTTCGACACTCGTATTCATATTTCTATTCATACTCATGTCCATATCATATACATTACATATACATAGCCCTTACTCGGCATTTACATATTCTCAACATATTCGTACTCATATTGATGTCATATACATAACATTTATATAGCATACCCGACCATATAGGTTCGGTGTTTCACATAGCTGGCCCTACCAAGGCTCAGTGTCATACCTGGCCCTACCAAGGCTCAGGGTTGTTCGTACCCAACTGCAGTGGTGCACGCTGTTATAGCCCGTACTTCGTACGTTCGGATGTTGCGAGATCATGGCGAGAAGTTAAGGACGAGGCTATGTTCTAAAGTAATTTTAATGTGCGAGTTGTTAGGAATATTAATTGTGGGCAATGGTAGTATGGAAAATATTGAGAAAGGCTAAGGGCAAGAAGAGAAATTCGCAAAAGGGGCTGTGAAAATAATGTGGAAGGTTGGGGACAAAATCGTAATATTGAGAAAAGTCGAGGGGCAAAATAGGAATTTCACCTAAGGTTCATGAAAATTCCAAAGAGGCCATATTGGCCATGTGAAAAAAAAAGGATGAAAAGTGATGACAATTAAGTCATCTTTTGTGTTGGAAAAAGATTCAAGAAAAAGAAAGAAAAATCAAGAAAAAGAGAGAAAATTCTAGAGAGGGGGCATGTGCCCCTCACATGCATGTAAATTATATATGTTATATATATATATATATTTTTAAGAAGAGAGAAAGAGAACAAGAAAGTAGTCATGTCTTTTTAAGAAGAGAAAAAGAAAGAACAAGAAAGATGGAAAAAGTATATGTTGTATGATATGGAAGTGAAAAAAAAAAAAGAGAGAGAATGGAATTCAGTAAATTGAGACTTGGCCGTGTAGGGCTGTTTTTGGTAGAATATAACCAGTATTTTGGTTGTTGATTGTTGTAGATTATGTGAGAAAAATGAGGTTTGGAGAATTATTTTATACATGTCTCTCTACATATGGAATTGGGAGGTCCTTTAGTCGTTACGTGGAGGAGTTGTTGGAAGAATTGTTTGAAGTTGAAATTAAACTATCCGTTCTTATAAGAGGAAGCTAGCCGAGAAGATGAAGGGAGGAGAAGTAGATTTTGGCAAATGTGAATCAAGATTGCTTTAAAAACTCTAAACTATTTGGATTTGGGGTATTTGCAACTTGGATTTGGAGAAGGAGTGGCAAAGGTATGTAAGACCTTACTTTCTTTCCTTGGCATGTCCTAGACGTATAGGCTTGATTTCGCGCCTCGGAGACTTCCCTAACTCTAGAAATCCGAGAATGAAAACTAGTTACTATTCATTCAGTAGAATTGAATTAGAACTTGCATAAAATGTTGGAAAAACTTCTCAAACATCCAGAACTTATACAAATAGGAATCGATTATCCTAAGACCCTCCCAAGTGACGCCATGAACTGTAATATACGTAAATTTGATATGCCGCCTCATTTGACTCGAGGTGGGCCCACTATTCCCGAACTCTCTTATTGACTCGTTTGATTCATTTTCATTCTATAGTTAAGAAAAGTTTTTGGTTATCACTCGACTACTAAATAATAATTGTTTTTACAAATCCCTCGATTCCAAAACATGATTTTCCTTCCTAAAAGTTTACAAATGTTTTCCAAAATACTCGTTTTTCTCCAAAAACTAAGTTTTACAATATTGCACGCCATAATGACTAAGACGACGGCTATGACTCTATGATGAAAAAAAAAATGATGATTCTATGAATAAAGGTTCCAAGTCTATGATTCCAGTGCCGAGATGAGAACGTTAAACTATTTCTTGAATCCTCGGCTCTACTCATGAATAGTGTTTTCCTTTAAAGATTCTAAGTACACGAACGATGCCCTATGATCCTATGTTATACTTTCTCATGATATTACTTTCCATTAATTGTCTCGCCTTACTACTAGTTCCTTCAAGGTGAGATAAAGCGCCCATGGTTATTTCATAATAAAATCGGAGGTTACCGACCTTACGTCACTCCGATAGCGTTATAGCTTTTCCTTGGGCTCCCATGCATCTTTGTTTAATTGTTTATATAATAATGTATATAATACCCGATATTGATGAATGCATTTGTAAACACCGTATATGTGGGGAATGGGGAGGGCAAGCGTGTCCACCGATTCGGTGGCTTATCATCCGGACGCGGGATGCCGGACGCGGGATTTATGGGAGAGCCGTACGCGGCGTCGTTCGTGCTATATATATATATATATATATATAATATGAAATACTTGGGACAGTGTTGGGGAGGGGGGTTGGGAGAGCCGATGAATTCGGCGTCTGTACTGCAAATAAAAAGTACCGTTTTCTGAAAAATATACGTTTTCGTGTACAAAAACAAGAAATACCGTGTTCCGAAAAAAAAAAAAAGATAAAGCTAGGCGTGCATGGCCTCCGCCCGAGTGGCACTCACATGTACGGAGTTGCTCCCCTATCCCGTGATATCGTCTATGTTTCCATACGTTATTACTCTACACAAAGTCTACCGTTTTACACATGCTATGTCTCATATGTACGGCTTTTACTATGTTGTTTCTGTTCATGTCTTACATACTCGGTACATTGCTCGCATCGACCCCTCTTCTTCGGGGGTCGCGTTCATGCCGCGCGGTACACCCGGCACGGATCGAAGTTAATATAGAAGATGTTCCGGCGAAGTTGGCAAGCTCCATTTGGCCCGGAGTGTAGCCGAGTCGACACACGTGCCAGGATTTCTGATCACAGTTAGAGACTTTGCAGACAGAGTCGGGGGTTTCAGGAGTCAGTTTGTACTACGATACAAGTTCTGTATAGTTACGTATTTTTATTTGATTCTAAAGCAACAAAGGAAGATTTTAGCAAGCCTTGTCACGCATATTAGACTTAGAAAAAAAAATTTACGCTTGGAATAAGAGTCCGAGGGTTCGCTCGGCTCCGGTTACGGGGTCGGGTGCCCATCGCACCCTGATCAAGATCGGGGTGTGACAAAGTGGTATCAGAGCAGGTCGGTCCAAGGGTTGTCTGCAAAGTCGTGTCCGGTAGAGTCCTCGTTTATGGGTGTGAAGCCGGCCACATTTATAAACGGAGGGCGGGGCATCTAGGAATTATTGACCTTCTCTTTTCGTCATTAGATCGTGCGATAGAGCCAAGTCATAGGAAACAAGATTCCTTATACTCACCGTTGATTTCCGCAAGCGCCCAGTATCGGCGGAAAAGAGGCGAGGGATGATGTGGAAGTCAAAGAGATAAGACTGGGTGGATATATTTGTTCCGTTGTGTTAAGCTGGGCGCAGACAGAAAATAGTCATATACAGGCAGAAAGTGAGTATCGAGAAGAGAAAAAGGGCAAAATGGTAATTATAAGGAAAAGGGCGTGTTACGAAAATGCCCCGGAAGCTGTGAGACTTCGACTTGCCCTTGATCAGGTAATAAAAGGCATACGAGGAAGTAGACGCGAAAATATCAGTGTTAAGGTACCAAATTCCACCAAAGTCTCGGGGTTAAGCGTGCTCGGTGAGAACAATTTCAGATGGGTGACCCCCTGGGAAATAAACCAAAAGTTCTACAAATTGAGATACAAGGAACAAATGAACAGTTAAGAGTGACCTAAGGGAAACTAGAATATATGGATGGATGGAAACCTTAAGAGGACGCGTAAGACGAGGTGGATTAGTCGGAAAAGAGAGGGAAGTGTGTCACGGCTCGGGGAATTAGGATAGGCTTGAATAGCGTTGGAGAGTACCTTGTGGGTTAGTTGATAGTAAATGTATATATATATACAAAGAGATGAAAATGCGTGCCATATTCGGAAAAGAAAGAGAGTGAGTAGCTGGAAAATAAGGAGATCGGGATGCCGGAAAAAGGTGAAAAGTAAAGAGTTCCCGATATGTGAGACATGGGATTGGAAGGAAGGCGAGGGATAAAGTATCAACAAAGACTTCATAAAAGGACTATTGGCAAATAAGGAGCCCCTTAAAGGGGGAGAGACCGAGGAGTCCGATTATAAGGAGAATAAGGTAAAGGATAAGAAACGGGCTTGGAGAGAGGAACAACTATGAAACGGAACTCCCCCGAAGTGCTACAAGACCCCATAAGGTTAGTTGAACATTCGAGGACGAATGTTCTAAAGGGGGAGAGGATGTTATAGCCCGTACTTCGTACGTTCGGATGTTACGAGATCATGGCGAGAAGTTAAGGACGAGGCTATGTTCTAAAGTAATTTTAATGTGCGAGTTGTTAGGAATATTAATTGTGGGCAATGGTAGTATGGAAAATGTTGAGAAAGGCTAAGGGCAAGAAGAGAAATTCGCAAAAGGAAATTTGTGAAAATAATGTGGAAGGTTGGGGACAAAATCGTAATATTGAGAAAAGTCGAGGGGCAAAATAGGAATTTCACCTAAGGTTCATGAAAATTCCAAAGAGGCCATATTGGCCATGTGACAAAAAAAAAAGGATGAAAAGTGATGACAATTAAGTCATCTTTTGTGTTGGAAAAAGATTCAAGAAAAAGAAAGAAAAATCAAGAAAAAGAGAGAAAATTCTAGAGAGGGGGCATGTGCCCCTCACATGCATGTAAATTATATATGTTTATATATATATGAGGAGTAGTCATATTTTTAAGAAGAGAGAAAGAAAGAACAAGAAAGATGGAAAAAAAAGAAAAAAAAAGAGAGAGAGAGACCGGTCGCCCCATTTCATGAAGTGATGATGGAGAATTATTTTCTACTTGTCTCTCTACTAATTGGGAGGTCCTTTACGACGTGGAGGAGTTGTTGGAAGAAGAAAACTATCCGTTCTTGCAAAGAGGAAGCTAGCCGAGAAGATGAAGGGAGGAGAAGTAGGTAAGGTTCTATCCTTCTCTACATGGTTTATAGGTGTTTATGTATGTTGTGATGTGTAGAAGGGAATGAAGTTCATGAAATTATGGGTATTGTGGTGTGGCCGTGTATATGTTGTATGATATGGAAGTGAAAAACTAATTTATTTAGCATGTTTGGTTGATGTTGTTATGGATGGTTTGCATATGTTTGGTATGAAGAAATGAATGGAATTCATTGAGTTTTGTAAATTGAGACTTGGCCGTGTAGGGTTGTTTTTGGTAGAATATAATGAATTTATTTTATATAGTATTGGTTGTTGATTGTTGTAGATTATGTGAGAAAAATGAAGGTTTGATGACTCAAATGGAAGTCGTAGTTGTTGTGGGCTGATTTAGAGCATAATGAAATGTTAACATTGTTGTTTGAGTTGATGGAAATAATGTCGTTAGCATATGGAATTGTTGACGAAGTATGTGAATTCGAAAGAAAGAATTAAGTCGTTATCGTTCTTGTTGAGATTGGAAGGTGTTGGGTGAAATGGTATGTTGATTGAATTGTTTGAATATTGTGTGAGTTGAAATTAAATGTTATAATTGTTGCTAGTATAATTGTTGGTAATGTTGTTAGTTTGGCGGGTTGTATTCCGGGATTGTTGTTGATTGAAATCGGCCAAGTTAAACTTGGTGGCATGGTATATTTACGGGGAAATGCTGCCGAAATTTTTGTAGGCAAATGTGAATTCAAGATTGGATCTTTAAAAACTCTAATCACTATTTGGTATGTGCGACCAATTTGTAGATTTTGGCGAATTTGCAACTTGGATTTGGAGTAGCAGAAGGAGCGGAAAAAGGTATGTAAGACCTTACTTTCTTTCCTTGGCATGTCCTAGACGTATAGGCTTGATTTCGCGCCTCGGAGACTTCCCTAACTCTAGAAATCCGAGAATGAAAACTAGTTACTATTCATTCAGTAGAATTGAATTAGAACTTGCATAAAATGTTGGAAAAACTTCTCAAACATCCGAACTTATACAAATAGGAATCGATTATCCTAAGACCCTCCCAAGTGACGCCATGAACCGTAATATACGTAAATTTGGTATGCCGCCTCATTTGACTCGAGGTGGGCCCACTATTCCCGAACTCTCTCTTATTGACTCGTTTGATTCATTTTCATTCTATAGTTAAGAAAAGTTTTTGGTTATCACTCTGACTACTAAATAATAATTGTTTTTACAAATCCCTCGATTCCAAAACATGATTTTCCTTCCTAAAAGTTTACAAATGTTTTCCAAAATACTCGTTTTTCTCCAAAAACTAAGTTTTACAATATTGCACGCCATAATGACTAAGACGACGGCTATGACTCTATGATGAAAAAAAAATGATGATTCTATGAATAAAGGTTCCAAGTCTATGATTCCGTTGCCGAGATGAGAACGTTAAACTATTTCTTGAATCCTCGGCTCTACTCATGAATAGTGTTTTCCTTTAAAGATTCTAAGTACACGAACGATGCCCTATGATCCTATGTTATACTTTCTCATGATATTACTTTCCATTAATTGTCTCGCCTTACTACTAGTTCCTTCAAGGTGAGATAAAGCGCCCATGGTTATTTCATAATAAAATCGGAGGTTACCGACCTTACGTCACTCCGATAGCGTTATAGCTTTTCCTTGGGCTCCCATGCATTCGTTTAATTGTTTATATAATAATGTATATAATACCGATATTGATGAATGCATTTGTATACACCGTATATGTGGGGAATGGGGAGGGCAACCGTGTCCACCCGATTCGGTGGCTTATCATCCCGGACGCGGGATGCCGGACGCGGGATTTATGGGAGAGCCGTACGCGGCGTACGTTCCGTATATATATATATATATATATATATATAATATGAAATACTTGGGACACTGTTGGGGAGGGGGGTTGGGAGAGCCGATGAATTCGGCGTCTGTACTGCAAATAAAAAGTACCGTTTTCTGAAAAATATCTGTTTTCTGTGTACAAAAACAAGAAATACCGTGTTCCGAAAAAGAAAAAGATAAAGCTAGGCGTGCATGGCCTCCGCCCTGAGTGGCACTCACATGTACAGGTTGCTCCCCTATCCTGTGATACTGTCTATGTTTCCATACAGTTATTACTCTACACAGGTTACTGTTTTACACATGCTATGTCTCATATGTACAGCTTTTACTATGTTGTTACTGTTCATGTCTTACATACTCAGTACATTGCTCGTACTGACCCCTCTTCTTCGGGGGCTGCGTTCATGCCGCGCAGGTACACCCAGACGGATCGAAGTTAATATAGAAGATGTTCCAGCGAAGTTGGCAAGCTCCATTTGGCCTGGAGTGTAGCCGAGTCAGAGTACACGTGCCAAGATTTCGATCACGTTAGAGACTTTGCGGACGAGTCGGGGGTTTCGAGTCGATTTGTACTACGATACAAGTTACGTATAGTTACGTATTTTTATTTGATTCTAAAGCAACAAAGGAAGATTTTAGCAAGCCTTGTCACGCATATTAGACTTAGAAAAAAAAATTTACGCTTGGAATAAGAGTCCGAGGGTTCGCTCGGCTCCCACACGGGTCGGGTGCCCATCGCACCCCGATCAAGATCGGGGTTAGTCGCATAAGAAACTTAGTACAATCGTATCATATTGGGCATCATAAGCTTCGTAGCTTCTAGAGATAGGATCATTGGAGAATATTGTAGGCTCATAGAGGAATACATATATATTTGGCCAAAGAACCATGCCTTATGAAAGAAGGGTTAGCCTTACATACCTTACCGTGCAACTATTCTATCACTTGTACGTTCTTCTTCGAGGCTCACGTTCTACCTTCATTGAAGTGCATACTCATATTAGATAATGGATAGCTTAGAATTCATGACTAATTCTAGAGAAAATCGGACAACATCTCCTTTATTTATACGACTTCCCCCATATCATGTATCAACTCCCAAATATCAACAATAACATTCACAATATCATCGCAATAGCCTTTATTCAACTACATTACTCTTACTTCACCATTCACTCCAATTCATCCATATTCATGGTCATATCACATAATTCCGTTCATTCATATTCAAGGTCTATCCCACGTTCTCAACATCATTTATAACATGATTATGTTCATAATGTATCAAGAATCATAACTCATTCCAAACATTTACTCAAAAGTGGCACTATTGCACATTCATGACCCATTTCTTATATTCTTTTGCAATCCAAGTGTTTCAACTTTCAAATACTTTAAACAACATGGAAACATCATAAAACTTACCTTAGATGGTGTAGGATTGAACCTTGGTTGCCAATAGCTCACTTGAGCAAAACCCTAGTTTTTCCTTCACTTGAATTCCTTGCTTTTGATGAACTTTAATGGGTTTTCTTACTTTGATTCACTTGGTTTGATGATAAGAACCTTTGATTTCCCTTGGATTCTTGTTCATGAAATGTATGTAATGCTCTAGAGACTTTAGAAAGAAGTGGGGAAGTGTTGGAAATGAAATGATGAAGTTGGAATCTCATTTATAAACTTAGAACATTTCAGCCCGTCGGGACTTCCATGGACTGTTCCACGGTCCGTGGAACATAATGCTGCCCGTGAAACTGGTCGTGGTTCATGACCAGCCAGCCACCAGCACGGCAGTTCCACGGACCCATCCACGGTCCGTGGATCATGGTGTTGTCCGTGGAACATGGTCGTGGAACTCATAGTTCCACCGAAGTTGTTCCCGTCGCCTCGTTTGATCTCCAATCCTTATGGAACCTTCTTAGCACTTGTTTATCACTTCATTAACAATCTAAGAGGCATTATAACTCTTCTCCAAACATCATTAAGTTTTTCATCAACTTGCTACTCATAAATCCTTTTCGATACTTATCGTATACATTGCCTTCTCTTGGCAACTTTCTCGTTTAACATCGAATGTCTTTAAAATCTCATTTAGAATCATCAAATGCTATTTCTTACTTATTGAAACATCGCATACTTCATGCTCTTTGTTAGCCTATTCACTGTGCATTAACGGAAATTTTTTCGAGATGTAACAATTTATAAGGCATTACCAAGGAACCCCGCCCATTTTCCCCTTATCCGAATCCTAGATAAAAGGCCTTAGATAGCTTGCTAACCCCACAGGGCGGGATAAAAACTACAATACTCAGGGACGGTGATCACGGCCGACCTCGTCCTTCTAGGTTCTACACTGGGGGCCGGGAAAATACCTACAAGGGAGTCCCTCGCACCCGTTTTAGTGGACCGGCTAGCCGCCCTCGTGGCCCGAGGAATAGGAAGGTGTCCAAACCCAGAAGCTTCCCTGGTTGCAGAAGGGATATCCGAGAACATGTCTTCCAGGTTATCGGACCTCGATGTAGGAGTAGGAGAAATCGGAACGGCTCCAGCAGCCTCGGTAGATACGGGTGCCTCGGATGTAGTAGCTTGGTCGCCACCGGGCAGTGGGCTGGTAACCATTATAGCCTCGTTGTCCGGAGCTGATTCAGCCCTTTGATCAGCCTCGGTATCCGAAGACGGGCCAGATCTTCTAGGCCTCTTCACCAAGGGTGCCACTTCGGGCGAAGCATCACCTGAAATGTCGATGAATTCAATGGACCTTAGAGGAATCGGAAAAAGAACATCTTCTTCCCCACCTGTGTTCGGGGTCGGGATGGAAGTTCCTTCCTCAGCTGTAGATGAGGGCAGAATGGTAGTTTCTTCCTCTGGAACAGAGGCGATGAAGGGGCCCGCACCAACCCTGCGAATAATAATATCGGACTCGGATTCATCCCTCAGGGTCCAAACATCACTTCTCGGCCTCTTCTTTTTTTGCCCTTTGGCCGAGGGCTTTCTCTGTCTTTTTTCGGCTGCAACAATGAGCCGGGATGCCCTTGCCGTATCAAATTCAGAAGCCGGTATGGCAGGCTCGGCCGTTGGTTCGGGTTTTGGCTCCACCGAGCCCTTGGGTAAGCCTGAATACCAAAGGAGTTATAGAAAGAAAAAGCAAAATTGGAGGACGCAATAAGTACCGAATCAAGGGGATGATTACCATGATTTTGGGCAACCCATCGGCCACGGGACAGGTCCGCCCATATCCGTTCTCCATCAGAGTGTTGGCTAATGATTTCCTCGACCAACTCGGGGAGGTTCCGGATAGCTGAAGGTATCCATACCACGGTTAAAAAAAAAAATTCACATATGCATGTATGAGAGCAAATTTGGACAAAGTATAAAGGAAAGATGACTATAGAGGGATGACAACTGAGAAACTTACTGTCACACCCCAACCTTCGTCAGGGTGTGACGGGCACCCGACTCTCATCAGAGTCAAGCGAACCCTTAAACGTCAACTCAAATTTTTTTTTTTTTAAAACAAGAATTGAAAGTTGTAAATGAAATACCAAAATCGACACGTGGCTCAATGCATCTCAAAACCGGATATATATATACATACGACATAAAACAAGGCGAGCCAAAGGCCTCTGCCATTTCTATACAACAAAAAGATGGCCAGCAAGGCCAAGCAGTAACCATAACTCCCACGCTGTTCGCAGACTTCTACAGAGTATAACCTGTACAATATATAAAGCTATACCAAAACAGGGACAGCCTCCGGAGCAAATGGAGCTGTGGCTCGACTCCCGATGCTATTCCCCAAGAAGCCGGGATCCCCGGTTGTGTCCCCGAACCTCGCGGCATGAAACGCAGCCCCCGAAGAAAGGGGGTCAGTACGGAATATGTACTGAATATGTAAAGCGTCACTGAACATGAATCAGAAAAGTACAACAGTAAACAAGTTTAGGTTGCCTGACATGAATTAAATATTTAAACAAAATAGTCCCTTCGGACGGCCGCTTCCGGCCTAATAACAATAGCAATAATAGTAATAACAATAGTAATAACAATGATAATAATACTAGTAATCCCCTTCGGGTGTGCCGGTTCCGACATACGTCTATCCTGGCCCTCGGACATGCCGGTCCCGAATAAAATGATGGCCCCTTCGGGCATGCCGGTCCAACATACGTCTATCCGGCCCTTCGGACATGCCGGCCCCGACATAATAATCCTAGCCCTTCGGCATGTCACTCGTGGCATACGGCTACCCTGCCCCTTCGGGCATGCCACTCGTGACATAATACTAATCCTAGCCCCTTCGGGCATAATAATAATAATAATATTAATAATAATAAAATCTCACACCCCTTCGGGAGTGGTTTGGGAAATCTCGAATAATAAGATATCGCACTCCCTTCGGAGTGGTTTTGAAAAGTTTTATAAAATGTCACACTCCCTTCGGAGTGGTTTTGAAAAGTTTTATAAAATATCGCTTAATAGTTAGGGCAATAGCCAAAAGTTTTCCTTCAATTGTGGTGCAAAAATAAGTCAAATAAAACAGTAGGCGGAGATCCGAGAATAGCGGGTCCGCCCCGAGTCAACGGAGGTGGCGTACTCGAATTACATACTAAGCTTAATGGAGTCATTTATGGAAGTTTCAAGGCAATTCGATTACATTCCCGCAGTTACGTACGTTTGAGCATTTTTCCAACAAGATATAAGGATACTAGTTCAATCGCACCGAATGAATAGTGCTCCATTTCGTAATCGGATTTCGATGAACGTAATAACCCCGAGGCTCAAATTCAAGCCTAGTACACCTAGGACATGCCAAAAGAAGGAGAGGGATAGCTTCACATACCTTACGGGTGTCTTATGCTCGCTTGAGCTCAATTCCCGTTTCATTCAGACCGCAAATGGTCACAATTACCAATGGTAAGTTAGTCTTTAGATTCATTCTTGGCCCTTTCTTGTTTACGTAAATTTGGGCAAAGACCTCCCCATATATGTAGCATCCCCGAGATTCAACTCGGCTCAAAACAATCAACAACAACCCAACAACAACATCAACAACATCAATAAGCGCTACAAAACACATATTAACATAAATAATCTTTTCTTTCAACATAATACATCAACTTCCGTTCTAACTTCACACTTTTCATCCAATATTGACGTTTCCATATTTACCTACTAATTCGAGACCATTCAAATGCATTTCAAACACATTCCTCATTATTCCTCAAAATACACAAGTTTTTCATCAAACCATATTCCACCCCAACTTCCTACAATTGCAACAAAATTACGAAATTGCATTGTCATCTTCCAATTTCCTCTACAACAACATTGATTCACACCTTAGACCATTATTGCCACAATTATATAAAAGTCATATAGAATTCATATAATTTCCCATAACGGCTTACATGCCATTTCAACGCCAACTTGAGTCGCTAAGCCTTTACTTACGTCACAAAAGTCACAACAACACAACTAACAAGCTAAGTAAAATCAAATTCATCACTTCTCTATATCCTATGGCTCACGGCCACATCCATCTTCCACACACACATATGCCATGCACACACACGCCACACTTTCATAATTCTCATACAATTCTAATCATTATATCATGCATACACCTTCCATAACTTGAAAGAATAGAATTCTTACCTTATTCTTCAAATTTCAATTTGCATGCAATCGTTCTTTTGCTTAACTAATTATATCACGTTGAAGAGCGTCTTGAGCTCGCTTACTAATTCAAGAAAACAAGATTTTTGGATGAAGCTAAAGGACTTGGAAATTTTTTTTCTTTCTTCCTCTTCTTTCTCTCTTGGAGCAGAGCTCTTTTTTTTTCTTTTTCTTCTTTCTTTTGGTTTCTTGAAGTTTCTTAGGGCTTATCCCCTTATATATAATTAATCATATGATTAATTACATGGGTTGGGCCAAGGCCACCATTTGGCCGGCCACCCCCCTCTCTTTTGGGCCTATTTTCTCCTTTTTTTCTTTTGAGCCCAATTGCTTATAAATCATATGTTGCAATTTCCCGAAACAAATTCCCAAGATTCCAATTTTGCCCTTGTCCCTCTCCAATGTTCTCGTGTCAACACTTTCCATAAGTAACAACATACACTTCACATAAAATCAAAGCATGGCCTCATTCTTACAAATCACAATTATGTCCAAATTTTCCGAATGTGCAAAAACACAGGATGTAACACTTACGTCTATTATTCCACTTTTCCAGAAAGGGCATGTGATCAGCTGGAATAATGTATGCAGGCCTTACCCGGACATAACGTTCCAACCATCCTCGATCTCTATCCTCGTCAAGTTTGGAAAGAATCGGGTTCCGGCCTCGTTTGGCGACCTTTATCACGCCCTCTCGAAAGATTCTCAGAGAATACAACCGGATGAAGTGTGCCAATGTAAATTCCTTTTTGGCATTATTGGCCAGTAGACGGAGGCAGGCCACGATCCTCCAGATAATTGGCCCAATTTGGGCCAAGGTCACGTTATATGTCTGGCACATTTCAAGGATGACCGGATCAATTGGGGGGACGAGCTTCAGTGTGAATGGATACGTGAAAACGAACAGGAACCCTTCCCTATGATCGGTGATGGACTCATCAGGACCGGGGCTGAACAACTCTACTGGACGATCTTCCCATCCTCATTCGGCTCGGACTTGAGGGAGGAGGTCCTCTGTAACTGACGAAGGGTATCGTCTCACATCGAAACCCCTATCCGCGATTAGAGATGGCTTCTCAACGTCAAATTCATGGTTGTAATTGGGTCTGGACGGTATTATGTCCAGGGCAGTCGGTTCCACAAAGGTCTTACCTTTGGGTTTTGAAACAGGCTCGGCTCCCGAGGAAGAAACCGAGGGAACGTCCTGGGAAGCAGAATCGGTGTTGGCTGACATTTTGAAGATGGAAGAGTGGGTATGAAAATTTGAGGATTGGAAGAGGCAGATGAAAGATTCAAGACAAGAACGAAACAATGAAAGAAGAATATTAGAAAGATTGGAGACTCAATTTGAATCTTGATGCAAAAAACCTTGAAGATTCAGAGTAAATGAAGAAGTTAACACCGAGGCTTTACGATCAAAGAAGTAAGAAGTAAGAAGTAAGAAGTAGAGAATGAGAAGTGAAATGTAAAGTGAAAAAATGAGCAGCTTTGAGCCTTATATAGATGTTCCACTGTAGCGGTTACAGAGAACGACCAATCGAGAGGCGATACATGTCCCAGAATTAATGGGACGTGATTTGAAGCGACGTGGGTGAAGGCGGTTCCCGAGGCCGACCACTCGGGGCGAGACAGGTGGCCGAAGTCAGAAGGACGTGACATAACTGTTCCCGCCAAATTTGAAGATAAGAACGAGCTTGTGGAACCACCGGTTTTAGGACTTATCCACTTCCCGTTACTCCGGTAAAACTACGATCCGGAAAGTGTGGGGACTATTTGTATACGGTAAAAATCGGGTCAATGTGTGACCGGTGAGTCCAGAGCCGAGTGTAAGTCCAAATGAGCACGAGCATGTTCGATCTTTTCTTCACCGGGGTATCATACCGGATGCAATTGACCCAAGACAAAAAAAGTGTGTCCGTTGGTCCGGGCACGCCGAGCCAAAATCAACGTGTCCGTTGGTCCGGTTAGCCGGTTGCGATGTTGCCATGCGTCAGGAAACCGTTCTTCCACTTGTACTGACGATCGTACGGGTGTCAGACCGTACGGTCCTACGTTATCTTTTTTAGGGTTTATTTATTCATAAGGGCTTTGTGTTGTATTCATGGCCCATAAGGCATACCTATAAATAGTGGACATTCTTCCCCTTTTTGGTGTTAGCTTCTTTTTCAGTTCTCAATATTGTAATCATCAAACTTATTAAAACTCTCTCTCAAAGATATTGGTCCGGATTTTGTGGTGTTCTTCCTTAGCTTTACTTATCCATTCAATATATTACTTAATATATATATATATATATATATATATATATATATATATATATATATATATATGTGTGTGTGTGTGTGTGTGTGTGTGTGTGTGTGTGTGTGTGTGTGTGTGTGTGTGTGTGTGTGTGTGTGCGCGCGTGTGTATTACGCGTGTGTTATGCCGGAGAATGTATATATATATATATATATATATATATATATATATATATATATATATATATATATATATATATATATTATTACAAACAAATCTATAGACATTTCATACCAACCAAATAGATTAAAGTTCATCCACATATCCTATACCTCGATTTACAAATTTAATTGTTACCGAAATTGGGTAAACAATAAAGAAAACGCTTGTTGAACTCTAACCACACTAATCTTGAGATTCATATATAATTCATGAAAGAGAACCCCATTTACACATTTAATCCTAAATTTTTCAGAATAAAGGTGGTGAGCCAATTATTCAAGTTTATAAACGTGGACGGACTGTTTACACAATAGAGTAATTGGGTTCCATGTGAGAGGGACACATATATAGACAACTAAACTCTCTTTTTGCCCAAATTATGAATCCCCAATGCTACTTATTATCTAAAGTATTACTATCTAATAATTAAAGTGCATATGCAATGAAGTATCCAACTTGGCATCTCCCATCCCATTGAAACTAGCAAACTCCGTATTTAAGACCGACTTAATATATATTACTTCCTCTATTCCAGTATGAGTGAAGGACCGAAACAATACTCTTCCAATTTTGTATAGTTTTTGTTACTCCCTCCGTCTCATATTACTTGGCCACATTACTAAAAATATATGTCCTAAATTACTTGTTTATTTACAAAACCAAGATAGACTTAATTAAATCTTTCTCATCTTACCCTTACTATTAAATGTTTTTTAAAATAGCCAATATTGATTAGAATGTATTTATTGGAGAGAGACAAGGGTAAAGTAGTAATATATCTTTTATTTATAATTTCTTAAAGGGCGTGCAAAAGGGAAAGTGACCAATTAATATGGGACGAAGGGAGTAGTATAGAGCTGGCAGTTATATATTTTTCCTAAGCCGAAGTAATAAGATAAATTTGAAAAAGTAGAAATAATGAATCAAGTAGAATACCTAATGCTGGACATCTAAACTAATTTGCAGGTCAAGTCATACTTTTATGGCTCATAAAAAAGTACAATAGAATACGAAAAGTGCACACAAATTAAACGCAAAAATTAAACTGGTCAATGCAACGTGAGACCTAGAATTTATACTTAATACATTAGACAGATTAAATACGAGTTTCTTCTTTAAGCAAATAGTAACCCAACATTCTCATAAGTCACGTATGTCTCCTGAAAGCAAAATCTGAAACCTAAAATAATCGAAAACAACAAGTGTGTGGGGTAAAATTCGGGGCTGACAGGTGGACTGCACAGAAGGCAGCACGTGGAGGAGCTTACTCGAACTGATTCGGGCTAATGGAGGAAGGACTGAGACGCAACTGGGGGACCTTCGTAACGTCATCCCGGAGATACCTTGAGCCAGCTTTATCCTCGACAGGACATGATGCTCCTGCATCAAAGGGAAAAATAAAATCGTTGCCATAGGGCCTCCCTTCCCCGGGTTCATCTTGTTTCCACAGCTGGAGCGCACACCCAACAACCCATCTCACGTCTGTCAGTCTCAAGCCCCTTGATACTGTGCCATGAGACGTTTATGCTGTAGGATAGGCATTTCACTTGTTCTTTCATGTTGAAAAGTCTAGGGCTTTTATAAATAAATATACTTCCTAGGAGAAGGAAGAGACATCTCATCGTTTAAGACAAGCTAATATCAACACAACAATAGCCCAATCATATACTACAGCTATACCAATAGTATCATCAAGCAATCAAAGAGCGACAAGCTCCCGAGGCTATATACAATGGTGTACTCCACACCCTACCTTTTTTTAACAACAACCAAGCTCTACATGAGCTGCATAACCCCGACCGATCTCCATACACATGAAAACATCCTTAACCAATAGACACAATTACTACAACTCAAACTCACGGTTTCTAATCACCATCCCCTGAGTTCTTTACCAAAACTTACCTTAGATGCTCATACAAGCTCGCGGAAGGTTGTAGATGAGGAATCAAACTTGGGTCACCTTCTTGAAAGCTCCCCGACACCTTACTACAAAATAACCATCGATTCGCTAAAAATCGGAGGGAATCCGTGTAAGAATCGGATAAAAAAACTTAATCTCTACTTACCTTAAAATCGAAAATGTTGCAACTTATTTTTTTATAGAGAAACAAAATGCTTTGCTAAAATAAGAAGATGTTCAAAGTTGCTGCACACGACTTCTTAAGAGAAAAGTCTAAATGTCATTAATTCCTTCGAGGGGTCCACCTCTTTAACACCTTCCCTAGAAATGATACATGGTCGCAAAATGTCACCATATAATAACCACTTGATGCCTCTCTAAACATGCACATGGATGCTTATCCAAATAACCACTTATTGTCACGACCCAGCTAGAGGGCCATGATGGGTACCCAGAGCTAACTACCGAGCACCGACTATCAGACTTATCATCAAACTCAACCTGAATATACACAAGTCCCAACACAAGCTTATCATGGAATGATCTTCAAATATCCCTCAAAACATATAATTACATAAGGCCACAAGGCTACGAAGTGATGTACGGAGTATACAATGAAGATATCATGAGACATCTACTACCCACACATATGTATCTACGAGCCTCTAACTAGAGTACTGAAATCATAAGGACGGGACAACACCCCGCCATGCCCCAAATATGTACACAAAAGAATATACCAATACGCGCAACTCCGGAGTAGTGGAGTGCTCCTGCAAATTCGCTGAATAAAGCTCCTAAGCGTCGGTGTCGTCTCCCTGTTTACCTGCGGGCATGAACGCAGTGTCCATAAAAGAAAGGATGTCAGTCCGAACAATGTACTGAGTATGTAAGGCATGAATAATAAAATCTTAAGAGAATAAAGAAATATGAGATAAACGATAACATGTGCTGCTAGCCTCTGAAGGCGGATATCATGCATGTTAACTTTCTTTAATATCTTCCATACTTACATTCATATACATATATATACGTCATTAATGCTGCGGAACGTATAGCCCGATCCATTGTATCATGTATCATATATTGCTGCGGAACGTGCAGCCCGATCCAGTTATCCATATATTCGTTATACATCTATATATTGCCTCAGAACGAACGGCCCGATTCATTTATCCATACATCCCGCGTTCGGGATGATGCCATAAGATGCTAACTGATCAGGTGGTATTACGTATATAATGCCTCATCCCTTTTTCCCATATCCTATGTATACATACTCATATATCCTTGTACATCATATACTATACATAGCATGCATGAGAGCCCAAGTGAAAGCTACAACTCTATCGGAGTGACGTAAGGTCAATAACCTCCGATTATATTATGGAGCAATCTTCGTCACCATGTCTCACCTTGAAGGAACTAATATCATGAGGTGAGACTACAACAAGGAATAACATCAATGAAATCATAAAATAAGATTATCAAGTTCATAACAACATCATTTCATAAGTTTCAGAATCTTTGGACATAGAATCGTTATCATCATGCTTATCATAAAGCATATCTTACTTCTAGCTCTTAGGGACCTCTTAAGAATTATGAACTTTCTACTTTTGGAATGTAAGAAGGTCATGGGAATATATAGAAGATGGTAACATAAGAGTCACGCCTTTTTGAAGAAAGGGTCTAGCCTTACATACCTTTACGTCTCTTTAACTTTATCGACTAAACACTTTTCTTCCAAGCTCACAATTCTGCATAAAGAGAATTCGTACTAAGGTTAGATCATTAGAAACACGCTTAAGTCTAAGCTAAAGCGACGAAAAGGCTAACGAAAATTAGGCAGCATTTCCTTTGTTTCGATAGCTTCCTCCATATAATAAAACAACTCTCAAATAGCAATAGCAACACCCATAATATCATAATCAATAGATTTCTCAAGTTAAACATTGTTCACTTCTCAAATTCACTTTCAAAGTCATCCATAACCATGAATACAATACAACAACAAATTCATTCTTCCCATAATACTTCCTTAATGTCATTAGCATCATTAATAACAAGATTATACTCATCTCATACTAAGAATCATGAGTCAAATTAACTTACTACTCAAAATACCATTATTTCCATATTTGAGCTCATATTCTACTTTCTTCTCTAATCCAAGTCTTTCAACCACTCAATACTTTTAATAACATGAACTAGATGTAACACTAACCTTTGATTATGTAGGAATGATCTTTGGATGAAGATACTTCACTTGAGAAAACCCCAACTTCAACACAAAAGGAATTCTTGGCTCCCACGAACCCTAGTGAGCCTCTTTACACTTGATCCTCTTGATTCTTGCTAGTTAGTCTTTAATTTCTCTTGAGTTCATGTTGATATGTTATGGAAAAGGTTCTAGAGCTCTCTTGAGGTGTGGAGAATGAGGGAAATGAAAAATAAGAACTTGGGTCCTCTTTTTATAAAAATTTAAAAGCTGCCCGACATGGTTTACGGATACTTATACGGTCCGTTTAAGTGATCGTATAATACCACCAGGGAGTGACCCTTCTCTGGACAGGTTATACGGACCCTTATACGGATCGTATAAGTTATACGTACCGTATAAGTGGTCGTACAATTCACATTTTTCCGAAATTGTTCCCGTCGCTTCGTTTGATTTCCAATCCTTGTGGAACCTTCTTGGCATTTGTATACTACTTCATTAACCATCTAGGGAGCCTTATAGCTCCTCCTCAAGACGTTACTAAATAATCATTAACTCGATACTTACAAAAACCTCTTCAATCACGACTTATACTTTACTTCCTTCGACAAACTTAGTTTCACCGATTCATATAACTTTAAAATCTTGTCATACACACCCTTAAGCTACCAAATAGCCTCCTTAGGGTCATATGGACTTCATGTTCACCTCAAGCTTACGTTAGTCTATTCACATCACATCACCACGAAATGTCCGATGTGTAACACTTATCCAAATAATTATTTTAATAACCAAATCATAAGCGGTGATTTTACCACTTGTTCTAGTCTCTTTACTTTGATATTTGTATCCTTATTGATAATATGAAGCTATTTGTGGTGTGTATTGCTATTATTTCAGATACATTGAGTCATAAAAGGAATTGAGATCAAAGAAAGTGGAATTGAGCAAGAAAGAGTTGAATATGTGCAAAAGCATCCAATGACCACACATCTGTGAGAAATAACCCACTTCTGCGGGCCTGTTTCTACACACGGAAGATCGATTTTGCGAAAATGGCACTATTCCTCGACGTCGCTTCTGCGGCCAGTTCCTCGCATCTACGAGGTCACACGTGCGGACTTTTAGTCCGTAGGTGCGGTCAATGGATTCAATCATGGACATATTTGGAAATTCACATTTTCTTTATCCCAAACCCACTGAAACTCGACCTGCCTCACTTGGAAGGACATCTTTTACAGAATACACAACTTTTGAGAGTTAGGATTCCTACACCACACTTTGGGGTTGAAGATTTAGTTGAACACTTGCTTGAACCTTTACTTAATTTCTATAATTTCTTGTTTTGTATTGAACGTCTAAGTGTGTATACGTAGTATTTATTTCTTCACTTGAATCTTGTTTATGGGAATATTCATGATTAAAGTTTGGAGTGAAACTCTTGTTTTGCCTATGTGCTGAACGACTTAATTCTTAATGAACTAAGTTATTATTTCTTTAATTATTTTTGTTCTTTAATGTTTCTTAAGGGAGTAGCTAACCCTAGGAATTCCCATTTACTTCGGTTTAAACTCAGAAGAGGAAAACTCGGGGTTGAGAATGATTAATTAACAAGAATTTGGGCCACTAACTGTCACGCCTCAAAACTCACCCTGGGCGCAACAGGCATCCGATGCTTGAATAATACCGGAAGCACCTTATAAAATCAATAAACGTCTAATCTCTTTTGATAATATTTCAACATTTATTTAAAACAACCATTTATGCTTAACCGAAAGAATACACATACTTATAAAAATCAGCAGAAGTTTAATAGAAATAAGATGTCATAAAACGTGTCAAACACCCCAACAAGTCATACAAGACTTCAATAATATACTCACAACTCTAACAACTATCTATGGAGATTCTAAGTTAAATAAATGAATAGTTAACTTTCGAACGTAGCCCGGAAACTCAAAGAAATAAACTAAAGTAGAGGGGTGTTCCACGAACATGTTTGTGGGTTCACCAATAAGTCGCAAAGCAGCAAGTTCTCCTACTCTGTACGGGTATCACGAACTGCTCTTCTTCGTTACCAAATATGTCACGACCCAAACCAATGAGCCGCGGTGAGTGCCTGACCTCTAGTTACCAAACACCTCCATACTCATATCTGGACAACACTACACAATAAGGACCCACAAGCAACTCAATCTGGATTATACTGATTCATAGAAGAATAATATCAGGAACTGTGCATCATGCATATATATATATATATATACTGAAGATAACAATGCAAGCCAACTAGGTTGCCACATGGACTGTACACAAAAGAATGGGAGCCGACAAGCTTACCTCGCAAGTCATCTACACATAACTGTCTACATACCACTAATGGAATAAAAGCTGTAGAAAGGACAGGACAGGGCCCCGTCATACCCATATGCATATACATCTCAAAGGAATGGCATACCAAGATAAACCGCAGTTCCGAATCAATGGAGCGCACTAACCGCCGCTGAATGGGAGGCCTCCGAGTCGGGATCCCCCGCTTGTCGTCTATCCGTGCACTCGGCATGGACGCAGCCCCCCGAGCAATAGGGGAGTCAGTACGGACGATGTACTGAGTATGTAAGGCATAAGAGTAACATATATATAAGAATCATGAAAGAAATAAAACTAACAGTGCCGATGTTTAATACATCAGTATCAAGATACCTGCGGTGTATGACATGGATAGATCATAATATAACTGATAATGCTATGGAACGTATAGCCCGATCCATATGTCATATAATAGTGCCGAGGAACGTACGGCCCGATCCATATCTCATATAATCTCGCGTTCGGGACGGTAATTATCTCACGCCGCCCACTAGTGGTACTGCCCGTCCATATAGGCACGGTGTAATCATACATCATCATCCATATGCCGCCCACCGTAGTGGTGCTGCCCGGCCATGTAAAGCTAAAGTAAGAAAATATATGTATATATATATATATATATATATACACACACACATATATATAATGCATGAAAGACTCATGAAAGATATATTCCAGATTACTCTAGATAACAAAAGATCTCTAGAAGTCATGGACATGAACATAAGGAATCAAGGATATGATGAATCCTGTACTATCTAAGAGTAGAGTCTTTAGAATTCTCTTGTTCACTTGTTCGTTCGGATAGTAAAGATCATGCCAAAAGAACAAAAGGGACAGCCTTAACATACCTTGAAGCGTATCTAATCATCCAACGTCCACTTCTTGAACTCGTAAGTCTACAATCAAGACAACATAGACCACCATTAATCCCTTCATAACACTTAATATCCAATTCAAGTGAAAAAGGGACTTAACAAAGTTCGGGCAACATCTCCTTCATAACTCAATAATCACTCCATCTCCAAGTTAACTTAACTATCAACAACAATACTAACAATAACCATATCAATACTTACATATCAAAATATAATCAATTCTACTCCAAATCATCCCTCAAACAACCCTCAAGTCCAACTCTACCCTTATTCAACTTACAACTTCCATAACTATAATCCTCTTTACTTAAAACCACTAAAACTCTTGGTAATTACCTTAAACACAAAGGTAGGAATCATATACATACCTTAAGAAGTCTAGGGTTCCAAGAATCAAAGTTCAACTCCAATTCCAAATCTTAACAACTCCAATAGAACCCTAGGAGCAACTTTCCCTTCATAAGCTCGGGTTTTTTGGGGCT